>NC_068357.1:55939639-56124639 GCF_020536995.1 Dreissena polymorpha | reverse complement strand
TAATATTTGTGAACCAATCGTTGATTGTACTTACTTGATTTTATTCGCAACCGTACTCAAACCGGATCGTTTTTTTTTCTCGTTTCGCTCGTTTTTCAGTGCGGTCGGGAATAAAATATATAAAAAAGACGATTTTCCGATTTTTTTTCCCATTTTCCAAAAACTAGGGTCGGCGGTTTTGTAAACCAAGAAATATAAAAGTCGTGGCCTAACGAGAATCGATAACAAAAATTGGCTGTGCTCTGTGAAAAAGGGGTTTAATGCATGTGCGTAAAGTGTAAGCCAAGATTAGCCTGTGCAGTCCGCACTGGCTAATCAGTGACGAAACTTTCCGCCTAAACTGGATTTTTGCTAAGAAGAGACTCTGTGTCAACGAAAAAGACCATAAAAGAGGAAATTGTCGTCCCTGATTAGCCTGTACGGACTGCACTATCTAATCTGGGACGACACTTTACGCACATGCATTAAACCCCTTAATCAAAGAGCACGGCTAAAATTTTAAAAACAAAAGCAATCCATCGTTTTTTCTTATAATTACGGTATGTGACAAGGGTACGAAACAAACCAATAAAACAATCAATATAGATGCATTTTTACCAGCTGTGCGACATTGATAAAATTCAAATCAGTTACTATAGAAAGAAAAGCAATATATTGAGAGTGATATTCTTAAAGCTTATGACTGTCTGCATAACTTTTTTGCTGGGTATGAAATGGAATTCATAGCAATTGTTCTCAGGTCTAATTGAAATACTAAAATGTATACATACTTTCAAGAAGAAAAACACAATTCATCGCTGATTATTGCAGAAGAACCACTCACGCCTACTCCTGTAGCGACCCAGTCTACGACGAAGGTGTCAATTAAACCCACATCGACGCCAAGCGATGATGACTGTGAACGAGTTTTGCCGTCCTATGCTCGGAAAATGAAGATGGTTCCCTCTTCGCTGTATATTCTACCGCCGTTTGGCGAGCCTTTGCCAGAGGGATATCGAGATTGGACTCATTTTCATGAACGATTTTACAACAGCCGACCAATATACATAGAGAGATGGATGATGACAAAAGAGTGGAGCGAAATACCGGAATGTGGATCAAGTCCTTCAACCGAAATTGTCCCTACTACTGCTCAAACTATATCGATTGCGCCCACTAAAACATTGCCCACATGGTCTTCATCGGAAATAACGTTAGCAACAATCTTTCCAGCTACGCTTGATTCTACAACAGGTGTAACGACTTCTCTGGCTACCGCAATACATTCGTCGCTGACGCCTTCGTTTGGAACACTTTTAGCATCTTCAAAATCCGAAGTACAATCTACTACCACTATTGGGATATTGTCCACTCCAGGAATCTTCATAACAGATACCGCATTCGTTATGACTTCTTCCGTCACAGGTATTTAAAACTATTGTACTATCACCAAGTTTAATATCATATTTCAACAATTAATTCCATGTTAACGTGTTTTTTAAGTAACTTAAATATGTACAAATTTCAAATGTTCCTCCATCGACGAATTAAACTGTTGAATAATCACTATGTTTAGCTGCCTATGCATTACACAAAACGGGAAGCTTTTTTAAAATTTTATTCCGTTCATATAAATTCAGTTTTACCCCGTCGATCACATTTCCCTTTCACGGCCATTACCCCGTCTTTGATTGCAAACAATAAGTTGTCCCAAACGAACTAAAACATCTAGCATTTTATAGCATAATTGTTTATATTCTATCGAGATTTTTGTTTAAAAAAGGTATTTTGCTTACACTGGTTTTGACCTTTTAGTATTTTCAGGAACAGTAAAACAATCAAGAACTTATCTTATAAGCACAACCATTTCAGGAACCGTACAGCCTTCTAATATTACTGGAATAAGCACTTCCATGTCAGGATTCGTGAAACCTACTACGACAACTGGCCTGAGCTATTCTTTATCGGAAATGGTGACACCTACTGCGTCAATTGGATTGAGTTCTGCTATGTCGGTAGCTTTATCTGGAAGTGTGAAACCTACAACAACAACAGGATTGAGCGCGTCTATGACCGGAACTGTTGTGGTAAACCCGACCGTCGGATTCAGCTCTTCTATGTCGGGAGCTGTGAAACCTACAACAACAACAGAATTGAGTGCATCTATTTCCGGAACTGTGATGGTGACTCCGACAGCCGGAATTAGTACTACGATGTCGGGAACTGTGAAACATACAACAATAACAGGCTTGAGTGCGTCTATGTCCGGAACTGTGGCGGTGACTCCGACAGCCGGACTTAGCTCTTCTTTGTCGGGAACTGTGAAACCTACAACAACAACAGGATTGAGCGCGTCTATGTCCGGAACTGTGGCGGTTACCCCGACATCCGGACTAAGTTCTTCTTTGTCGGGAATTGTGAAACCTACAACAACAATAACTGGATTGAGCGCGTCTTTGTCCGGAACTGTGGCGGTGAGCCCGACATCCGGACTAAGCTCCTCTTTTTCTGGAACTTTGAAACCTACAACAACAACAGAATTGAGTGCGTCTTTGTCCGGAACTTTGGTGGCGAGCCCGTCATCCGGAGTAAGCTCTACTATGTCTGGAACTGTGAAATCGACAACAACAACAGGATGGAGTGCGTCTTCGTCCGGAACTGTGATGGTAACCCCGACAGCCGGACTGAGCTATTCTCTGTCTGGAACTGTGAAACCTACAACAACAACAGGATTGAGTGCGTCTTTGTCCGGAACTGTGGTGGTGAGCCCGACAATCGGACTTAGCTTTTCTATGCCTGGAACTGTTAAACCTACAACAACAGGATTGAGTTCGACAATGCCCAGAACTGTGGTGGTGAGCCCGACATCCGGAGTTAGCTCATCACTATCTGGAACTGTGAAACCTACAGCATCAACAGGATTGAGTGCGTCTTTGTCCGGAACTGTTGCGGTGACTTCGACAGCCGGACTTAGCTCTTTTATATCTGGAACTATGGCACCTACAGCAGCAACAGGAGTGAGCGCCACAATTTCCGGAACTGTGCTAGTAAGCCTGACATCCGGAGTAAGCACTTCCATGACTGGAACTGTGAAACCTACAACAACAACGGGACTAAGTGCGACTTTGTCCGGAACTGCGTTGGTGAGCCCGACATCCGGAGTTAGCTCTTCTATGTCTGGAATTGTGAAACCTACAACAACAACAGGATGGAGTGCGACTATGTCCGGAACTGTGGTGGTGAGCCCGACAACCGGAGTTAGCTCTTCTATGTCGGGAAGTGTGAAACCTACAACAACAACAACAGTATTGAGTGCGACTATGTCCGGAACTGTGCTGGTGAGCCCGACATCCGGAGTAAGCACTAATATGACTGGAACTGAGAAACCTACAACAACAACGAGACTAAGTGCGACTATGTCCGGAACTGTGCTGGTGAGCTCGACATCCGGAGTAAGCTCTTCTATATCTGGATCTGTGAAACCAACAACAACAACAGGATTGAGTGCGTCGTTGTCGGGAACTATGTTGGCGACCCCGACAGCCGGTCTTAGCTCTTCTACTTCTGTAACTGTGAAACCTACAACAACAACAGGATTGAGTGCGTCGTTGTCCGGAACTGCGTTGGTGAGCCCGACATCCGGAGTTAGCTCTTCTATGTCTGGAATTGTGATACCTACAACAACAACAGGAATGAGTGCGTCGTTGTCCGAAACTGCGTTGGTGAGCCCGACATCCGGATTTAGCTCTTCTATGTCTGGAATTGTGAAACCTACAACAACAACAGGAATAAGTGCGTCGTTGTCTGAAACTGTGGTGGTAAGCCCGACATCCGGAGTTAGCTCTTCTATGTCGGGAAGTGTGAAACCTACAACAACAACAGGATTGAGTGCGACTATATCCGGAACTGTGCTGGTTAGCCCGACATCCGAAGTAAGCACTTCTATGACTGGAACTATGAAACCTACAACAACAACAGGACTAAGTCCGACTATGTCCGGAACTATGGTGGTGAGCTCGACATCCAGAGTTAGCTCTTCTATGTCTGGAATTGTGAAACCTACAACAACAGTAGGAATGAGTGCGTCGTTTTCCGGAACTGTTGCGATGACTCCGACAGCCGGTTTAAGCTCTTCTATGTCTGGAACTGTGAAACCTACAACAGCAACAGGATTGAGTGCGACTATGTCCGGAACTGTGCTTGTGAGCCCGACATCCGAAGTAAGCACTTCTATTACTGGAACTGTGAAACCTGCAACAACAACAGGACTAAGTACGACTATGTCCGGAACTGTGGTGGTGAGCCCGACATCCGGAGTTAGCTCTTCTATGTCGGGAAGTGTGAAACCTACAACAACAACAGAATTGATTGCGTCGTTGGCCGGAACTGTGGTGGTGACCCCGACAGACGGTCTAAGCTCTTCTATGTCGGGAAGTGTGAAACCTACTACAACAACAGCGCTGAGTGCGTCTATGTCCGGAACTGTGGTGGTGAGCTCGACATCAAGAGTAAGCTCTTCTATATCTGGATCTGTGAAACCTACAACAACAACAGCGCTGAGTGCGTCTATGCCCGGAACTGTGCTGGTGAGCTCGACATCCGGAGTAAGCTCTTCTATATCTGGATCTGTGAAATCTACAACAACAACAGGATTGAGTGCGTCGTTGTCCGGAACTATGTTGGCGACCCCGACAGCCGGCCTTAGCTCTTCTACTCCTGGAACTGTGAAACCTACAACAACAACAGGATTGAGCGCGTCTATGTCCGGGACTGTGGTGGTGGCTCAGACAGTCGGATTCAGCTCTTCTTTGTCGGGAACTGTGAAACCTACAACAACAACAGGATTGAGTGCGTCGTTATCCGGATCTGTGGTGGAGACCCCGACAGCCGGACTCAGCTCTTCTACGTCTGGAACTGTGAAACCTACAACAACAACTGGATTGAGCGCGACTCTTTCCGGAACTGTGGTGGTTACCACGACAGCCGGACTCAGCTCTCCTACGTCTGAAACTGTGAAACCTACAACAACAGGATTTAGCGCTTCGGTGTCCGGAACTGTAGCGCCTATCTCGACATCAGCACCAACAACCTCAGGCTCCTCCGTGACGTCAGCACCATCAACCTCAGGTCCGTCGGCGACATCAGCATTAACAACCCGCGCCGCAGTCCAAGCCACAGCTGAGCCCGTTTCAGGTAAAGTGTTGTTTATTTGTGGCATTATATCCGAAAATTTTAGATACCTTACACATAGCCACTTGAGAAAATGCAATTTCTCACCTCCTACAAAATGACCTAATCCGATTGGCTTAGAGCGGTCACGTGCCCATGGAGTATTTTCCATACACCCCGAGTAATTTCCATACCCACCGAGTAATCGAGTAGTCGCTGTCGTATAGTATGAAATCACTGAGGGTGTACATCCCAAATACCGTCAGTTACTAACGGTGTTACTAATAATATTCCTCATTCAGTAACCATTCAGAAATAGAAGTATTTCATGTTTTCGCAAACCTTTCAATAGTACTTGTTTGTTTCGTATTTTGGTTTTTAAGCGAACTAAAATTTCAAAAAAGAGTTACTTATGGGCCATGTTTTATGATCAGCATAACGTTTGCTGATATTTAATGTATGTTTCTTTTCATAACTTTAAATCAGTGCTTTTCTTGTATATTATGTTGAGGTATTGTTTATCAATAAATGCATGCGTACAGATATTCGAAGAAAATATAAAATCTCGTACAGTATTACGTACATTATTACCAATAGTTAGAAAACTTTTTCACAACAATAACCAACACAAAAGACATTATTTTACCTTTAAAGTGTCATGTATTACCTTGTATTGCTGGCCGGTTCTTAATCACTTAAATACCGACTGCAATATTCGCTGTGCACAAGACGACTGTAAAACCAGGGACCTATACATTGTTTGTATAGGTCCCTGTAAAAACGCGATGATCAAAACAGAATCTATATTATTTCTAAAATATAATGTTTACTGTAAATTGCTGTCGAGTTTAAAAAAACTTTCATAACCACTAAAACATACGTTTCGTAGGGGAAGACGACAGTAAAACTGCCATAATCGCCGGCGGGGCGGCAGCGGGAGCTGTAGTCGCCATAGGTATCGGGATAGCGATTGCGATGAAGCTCAAGGCGCTCTTCGCCTCGGCCAATGTGGTTCCGTCTGCCGCTTCTTACACGGCGCCATCACTTCCTGGACAAGCAAGCTACAATCCGCCGCAACCAGGAAACTCCAACCCAGGTCAAAACTCAAAACCAAGTCAAGGTAATAATCAGTTGCCAAAAGAACGCGGGAGTGACGGGCCGGCGAGGTCGCAGGTCAAACTTCCGGATTCGCTCCAACGTCCAATTCAGCTGCAGCCGTTACAAAATGCACCACAGCCGTCTCTTAGCAACAGCGGGCTCTGGCTGGGAAACTACGAGCCTCCGCTCCCACCAATCAACGGCGGTGCCGTCCCTGGGATGGCGCAGTATGCGGCTGCGCAGATACCAGGTCCGGCCGTTTATTAATGCAACATACCTTATTATCGCTTTAGTTGTGTAAGCTTAATTGCTGAAATACATGTTGTTGTTGTAGTAATTATAGATTGTTACTCGTATATGTGCAATTAACGATTTATTGTGTACGTGTATAACCATAATGTACGATCAACGACGTTTTGTTATTTGTTATTATGTATGCATTCATTCACCATACAAATAATTTGTTGTAAATCTTAATAGGTATAAAAAATGCAGCTAATATTAAAAATTTATCAAAGTACTGTTATATGGATGTTTCGTGTAATGGACAACTTATTGTGATATCCATATGCATTCAATAAAATACCTAATGTGTATAGGAATAATTTTGCAAAATATTATTTTCATGCAATAGACTATCGTTTAGTTTAAACTTTATTTTAAGCAAATATTGCATGTAAACGTGTACACATGTAAACATAATTCGAAATAAGCATATACCAAAATTAAATGTGCTTTGGATTGGAAAACAAGGTCGATGTGACACTTATATGAATTCCTCTCCGTTTGTGTTGAGTTGCGACTGCAGTCATTGTGGTCAGAAGTCGAACTGTAAGTGTTTAGATTACATGTGAAAATGGTTGGAGAAGACATTATGTAAAAGAATTATTTAAAAAGGAATGCACAATTCTAACAAGACAAAAACAACAAAAAAACGTTATTTTATTTGTAAACCTGGTACACGGTCTGTTGTCGAGCAGGAGAGAGCCGTTTACACATATGTTGCAAAGCGTTTCGTTGCTATGATATATCGCTGTACAGCGCGAAACAGAAGTTCGTTTTCTGCAAGAGAGAATCGATCAAAGCCATTTAAGAGATTATTTGTAGACTATCGTTTGTTGTGTACAAATAAGGAAAATATGACAAATAAGGTCCAACATTGCTTTGATAGGATTTTTGTTTTATGTTGTTGTTTTGATTGTGTTGATAGTTAAATAATATATTTGTTGATTTTGGATTTTGTTTATATTGTTTATTTCGTTAAAATACGAATGCTTACTCCTTTAAACAATTAAAAACAATTAAAATGTTTACATTTTTCCCATTTAGAAGCTAGGTCAAAATGATTATGCA
Source organism: Dreissena polymorpha (assembly GCF_020536995.1). Taxonomy (NCBI): domain Eukaryota; kingdom Metazoa; phylum Mollusca; class Bivalvia; order Myida; family Dreissenidae; genus Dreissena; species Dreissena polymorpha. The sequence goes on along the minus strand of NC_068357.1, from coordinate 56,117,040 downwards.
CAGACACCATAAAACCAGAACAGCTTGCGATTAACAGGCAGTCTGTTCAGGTTTTATGCTGTTTGTTAATCATCAGTATCAAAGGGTTGGAACTGAAACCTTTAAAACTTGGGTCTAGTAAGAAAGGCTTTACATTAAATTTACCTTTCTAAGGGGACTTCAAACACGTCAAAATACGTATTTAAGTGGTAAAGGCTTAAATAGCCTTAACTAAATTTTCGCTAAGATGAGACTTCGTTTAAACGAAAACTTCTATTAAAGCGGAAAGTGTCGTTCCAGATTAGCCTGTGCTAATGGGTTAATCTGTGACGACACATTATGCACTTGCATTAATCCATGAGGGTCAATAACATGTTCATTTCTCAGCATCAAAATACACTTATCTTTGTGTATTTATGATTTACGACTATATGTATATTACAGTGCATGCAATATGTGCTGAAATAAAACACTTACTTTTCATCGCTTGGCTTTTTAAAATGTAATAATACATGTACGTAAATTTAAATGAAAGCAGTTGAAAGAAGAGTGTCCATCTTTTAACGCTCAGTATACTTATTCACTCTTATATTTTTGCAACAAAACACTCAAATTACTATAAGCATGTGTACCCACACCCATCTTGTCATACACCATGTAAAAACAATGTAAAGGAAAACCGGTTTATCTAATCTTCGTAGCCCGCAATAACTCACTTAATATGTTATGCTTCGTGATTGACCGTGAGATATTAGGCTATAAACATTTTGTATTCCTGCATATGTAACCTTGTCCAATCACACGCAAATTCAAAAAAACACACCAAAAACAACAGAACGACAAATTAGCGTCTAGAAAAAAAGGCCTTGGCAAACAATGTGAATTTTAATAGTTTATCTAAAATAGATGTCATGAACAAATTCATGCACACTTACAAACAATTATCGGTTTCAATATGAATACTGGAGATTACAATTTCTGCTTACTCAAGGAATCGCTTCTCTCTGATAACAACAGCTTAATGCATGCGCGGCAAGTGTCGCCCCATATAAGCCTGTGCAGTCCACACAGGATAATCAGGGACGGCAATTTCCAGGTAGACTAGATTTTCATTTAGAATCAACATTATTCAAACAAAAAAATCCACGAAAGTGGAAAGTATTGTCCTGATTAGCATGTGTAGACTGCACAGGCTACCTTTACGACACTTCATGAAATGCATTAAGCCACGTTTTCCCAGTACGTTGCTCAAGTGGTTTTATTCACATGAAAAAAACAAGAGATGTGTTTGTCAGAAACACAATGCCCCCTATTGCGCCGCTTTGAAGCCATATATTTGACCTTTGACCTTAAAGGATGACCTTGACCTTGCACCACTCAAAATGTGCAGCTCCATGAGATACACATGCATGCCAAATTTCAAGTTGCTATCTTCAATAATGCAAACGTTATTGCAAAACTTTAACGAATGTGAAAGTTTTGGGACACACACATATAATGAATGAATGACAGACAGACAGGCCAAAAACAATATACCTCCTATCTTTTGATCCGGGGGCATAAAAACCCGCAGTGTTAAGTACATTTTTAAACCACCTTATTGTTAAGATGCATTTTAAAGAAAAGACGCTCAGGTAGTGCATCTCTTTCAAATATTCGGACATATATCGTTTGTTTCAAAAACCACAGTTCCATGTAAAATGATTACTTTAGAAGCAATACATATCCAGAACTGATTCGGTTGGTAGTTTAGGTTTTATAACTTATAACAAAGATATTCATTCTAAACAAGAACAGTTTCCATTGTATAGAGATATTTCCTAGCTAAATGACACTGGACACATACATTAAAGCCATCATCTTAATTATTATACCAGTTAATACAAATAAGTACACAAATTAACAAACGGCAGTAACAAAAACAAGTAGGTGAAAGGAGTAATGGTTCTTGTGCACTTCCATGCCTCCTCAATTATAAGATTTACCTACTAATGCAGTTTTAATTTGATACCTTATTTAGTTTTAGAATATGATCCAGACAAAATTGTTTATATACAACAAATAACAGAGAGCAATAACTCTAAAAATATGGAAACAATAGTTAACATTCTTAAGCACTGCACATCCACTATGATCTACCTACTGGTACTAAATTGGTTTCAAGTTGGTACCTTTAATTTATTTAGATAAGCTCCAGCGATATTTATGTACAAAAGTTAACAAAAAGCAAAAGTTCATGGGCCATAACTCCAAATATTGTCAGATGTGACAGGTTCTTAAAGTTGCATTCATTTAATGCTAATTAACTTCAGTCTGGTGACAATCTGATGAAAACTGTTCGAGTCAGAGAAAAAAAACGAAAAGTTCAGAATCACTGACTGATTAAAGGCCAAAGTGGAAACATGCTTCCCTTACGGGGCATAATAGAAAATCACAATTTAAATGTAAGTAATTTTCACAATTGTCAACATCACTTTCTGAGGAATTGTATTCAATTTAATTTTAAATTCCAACTTCAATCAAGCATAAATTTCCAGTAATTGCACAGAAGATCAGATAGCGCAGACTTCAGCGTTTCCCTTTCATCTTTTGTTTGCTATCGTCCCTTCGTCGTTTCGTGAGTGGATTCCGTGGATCGTGGATCTCGTATCGGTCAAGGTCTGCCACGTTGGCATCGATCACTTTACGGCCACCCTGGTCCTCAAACTGCAGTTTGTGATTTAACCTGGGAAACAATGAGCTTCGTTCTGAAAAAACTGGGCATAATGCATATGCGTAAAGTATCCTCCTAGATTAGCCTGTGCAGTCCGCACAGGCTAATCAGGGACGACACTTTCCACTTTTATAGTATTTTTAGTTTCAAGGAAGTCCCTTCCTACCGAAAATCAAGTTTAAGCGGAAAGTGTCGTCCCTGATTAGCCTGTGCGGACTGCACAGGCTAATCTGGGACAACACTTTACGCACATGCATTATGCCCAGTTTTCTCAGAACAAGGCTCCAATAATGATGAATTGCCACCAGCATTATAACAACAAGGGCTGTTTGTAAAACATGCATGCCCCCCTATATGGGCTATAAGTTGTAGTAGCAGCCATTGTGTGAATACGTTTTTTGTCACTGTGAACGGTGTGCAAAATTGATAGGGGTCATCTGCGAGTCATGATCAATCTACCCATGAAGTTTCATGATCCTAGGCGTATGCGTTCTTGAGTTATCATCCGGAAACCATTTTACTATTTCGGGTCACCGTGACCTTGACCTTTGACCTAGTGACCTCAAAATTGATAGGGGTCATCTGCGAGTCATGATCAATCTACCCATGAAGTTTCATGATCCTAGGCGTATGCGTTCTTGAGTTATCATCCGGAAACCATTTTACTATTTCGGGTCACCGTGACCTTGACCTTTGACCTAGTGACCTCAAAATCAATAGGGGATATCTGCGAGTCATTATCAATCTACCCATGAAGTTTTATGATCCTAAGCGTATGCGTTCTTGAGTTATCATCCGAAAACCATTTTACTATTTCGGGTCACCGTGACCTTGACCTTTGACCTAGTGACCTCAAAATCAATAGGGGTCATCTGCGAGTCATGATCAATCTACCTATGAAGTTTCATGATCCTAGGCATATGCGTTCTCGAGTTATCATACGACAACCACCTGGTGGACGGACCGACCGACCGACCTACCGACCTACCGACCGACATGAGCAAAGCAATATACCCCCTCTTCTTCGAAGGGGGGCATAATAAATCTGTACAATGAATTTTCATCAAAACAACAATTATGTAAGAAAATATTGTTTTTTTAACGTATGTGAATGATCAATTTTTATGTCATGAGCGATTATACAAAAAAAAGTAACAAGTATCAAAAACTTTAAGGCTTTATATTATTTATGGAAAATGCTTCATACACAATATTTTCACTTCAGTATAAACTTTAATATATTTTCAAAAATATTAAATTTTCTGACACTGATTCTGTCTTTTACTGAAAAGCAATCTCAATTAGACAGGTAATATACATAAAAAGTTTTTAGCCATGCATGGTCACTCAATCTAGTCACAGACAGGGCACCTATGATACTGTAGACTGATCATACATGTACATGTTTGCACATGGACAAATCCAATATTCAACACTTGACGCAAAAGGCCATAATTATGAGTAAATTTGTGGAAGTCAAAATTCTTAATGTTCATTAAAACCTTATGTTGTTTCAACTGTTTGAACACAATCCACCAAGCAGAGAAGTTGAGTACTCACAATGTTTTTGACCATAATATAATCTTTTGTGATAAAACAGACAAATTGCTATAAATCCGCCCAAACTGGCGGCAACCAAAATTCCATCATTAACATCTAAACATAAAGCTTCATTCAGCTGTTAAAGGTTAAGCAATATGCAATAGCAATTAAACAGGAGTTAAAACCCAAGCTTTGGAACAAATGTAAAACCAGCGATTGTTTTTCCAATTGGGAAAAGTGCAGGTATCAGCCCAATTGGGAAAATTTGTGCCAAAAAACCTGAATTGGGAAAATTCGCGCCATGAAGCCATTACATTGGGAAATTGATTTATTTATTTTTTTTGCCCCCAAATACTTTAAAATTTCCAATAGGGTACAACATATGAATGCACTGCTCAAAGCCTTTCACTCTGTCGTCAGGATACAAAATCCAACTTACCATGACGTGTCCGACAAATCTTCTTCCTCATCATTAAATTCCTCCCTCTCCTTGTCTACACTATCACTGACGAGAGACTTTGTTGAGGCCAGGGTACTCTTGAACTTGTTCAGCATGTTTAGGGTCAGTTCCTCGCGTGATGACCCCTTCTTGCCCTGCTGATTGCGCAACGCCTTGTACTTCTGTCTTTCACGTTTGAAATCTGCCAACGGGTCATCTGCAGCAGGAACCTCTGAAATATATTTGAGACCGGCTCTGAGAAAACCAGGCTTAACCCTTTACCACATAGATATGCATTTTCACGAGTTTGAAGTCCCTAAGAAAGTTATATGTATTTAATTAAAGACCTTCCTTACTAGATTCATATTTCAAAGGCTTCATTTCCAACCCTTAGATACTGATGAGCAGCAAACAGCATAAAACCTGAACAGACTGCGAGTTACTCACAGGCTGTTCTGGTTTAATGCTGTTTGCACATAGCCATTTGCACTTTGCTTCTGAGAAAACCAGGCTTGATGCATGTACGTTAAGTTTCACTCAAGATAAGCCTGTGCAGTCCACACAGGCTAATCAGGTACAACACTGTTGTTTTTAATGAAATTGTTAGTTTTAAGGAATTCTCTTCAAAAGAAAATCCAGTGTATGCAGTAAGTGTCATTTATGGTGGACACTGCGCAGGATAATTTGAGACAACACTTTAGCACATGCATTAAGCACCGTTTTGCCAGAGCTTGGCTCATTTTCAAGTCATGATATTTAGTGTAATAGGGCACCGTAACATTTAGTTACTGCAAATAGCTGCCTAAACCTTCTCTGTGATGGTGGAACATAATATTATATCTGAAAGATGTTATATCCGCTGGAACAAAATAATATAGGAGAGAATATTACACACTTTCATTATCATAAAATTGACTGATGAAACATCAATTACATCAAATGAAGATCTTTAAATATATTGTGAAACCATTATTATTTGCCACACATTAATTTTAGTATATTTTGTCAGTGGACCGCTGGAAAAATTTAAGTTTGTAACAAATAATTATATATCCTTTTTTTACAAATTAAGAATGAATTACCGCAGACATGAAAGACATTAATATCCAACGTAATCCAAGCATGCATCCTGTGTATGTTTCGCAATCTAGATTAATTTGGTTATTATACGAATGGTGGTACATTATACTTTGTACTTAAGTAATACTTTACACTTCGTATGAAAACACTAATGCAGACAAGCTGTACCTATAGCATTGCTTTTGCTTAGGAAGAATAGTAAGGATTAGGGCTAATTGTTAATAACTGTATTACCCATTGTGTGTATTGTGTTTTTCAGGGGTGTTCCTGCTTATACAGTAAACATGCCCCATATCAAAAACAATAAACACAAAAGATTACGATGTGTGATTGAATAACTTAATTAAGACAAATTGGAAAGTGGCTTCGTCACTTCAAACTCTCAAATGGTCATTCTGATTCAATCCCACTAAACAGCTGATACTAACAAACAAACAAGCATAAAGGGTGCCAACGCTCGGCTGTGGGTGCAGTTTTTAATAAATGAAAGCTTGTCAGAAGAAAAGGAAAAAGTAAGTGGCAAGAAGATTTTTTTTTAAGAGGTCACAGTGAAATTGACCTTTGACCTAAAAAATGGGTGTGGCATGTAGAACTCACCAAGGTGCAGCTGCATATGAAGTTTCAAAGTTGTAGGGGGAAGCACTTTGATTTTATAGCCAATGTTAAGGTTTTAGCACGACCCAGACTGCGGACGAGCTGGCTATGACAATACCTCGGGTTTTCTCCGAAAACAGCAGAGCTAAAAACTAGTAGATTGTCATACAATAAGAAGGTCCACTTATTATAACCTGATAACAAATGAATAGTTAATTTGCATGTGATAAACAGGGCCCTACTCCTGCAAAGTGACTCCCAACATACCCGATATTCCCAACTGCAATATATCCTGGACTAGTATTACAAACAAATCGGAAAATGATAAAAGCATTGTTTTTTTCAAAATCAGATATGTCCAAATTAACGTTTAAAAAAAAGAGTCATTTTTTTTAAAAACTACAAAATTTCGAGCTGGCAAAAATATAATATGGTTTCACAGAATGCTGAATTAAACAAGAGGGTCAAAGTCTTATGAGACAGGAGGGAGCTGAACTAAAAGGGGGTAATCATGTGATAATCAAGATGGTGACGTCCCTTTTGTGACTAATATTTTTCGCTGTTTTATACACTTTAATACTTTTGATTAATTTTCAAATGCCACTCACTACTTTTCAGCCATATCAGTAAGTAGGTGATAAGCTTTTATTTCTTTGGCAAATAATGTGATTTATAAACTGTTCACTATGAAGAAAACTGCAACACCCTAATACAGCCTTCTTTTTCATAGGACCAAAACCATTATTGGGCTCAGCCGATATCATTAGAAAAAAAAAGTTTAACCCTTTACCACTTGTATACGTATTTTCAGGCATTTGTAGTCCCTTAGAAAGCTACATTTAATTAACACCTTTCTTACTAGATTTAAGTTTTTAAGGCTTCATTTCCAACCCTAGATACTGATGAGCAGCAAACAGCATAAAACCTTAACAGACTGCGAGTTACTTGCAGGCTGGTCTGGTTTTATGCTGTTTGCAATAAGCCATTTTCAATTGGCTTCTAAGTGGGAAAGGGTTAAAGCACGTTTCATAAGGATTTGGCAAAAGAATGGCTTCCAGAGTGTCCACAAGGTCTTATATAGCTTTATATGGCAAACTGCCCTACGCTCTTGCCAAAATGTTTTTCACTGGACTGGAACAGCATAAATGTCATTAACAGCATAAATATTGGCAATGGATGATGCACGATGAACACTGCACGACAGACAAATCTGGTTCATAAAAGCTAACCATGATTACGTTGTGCTCAAGTGAGCTTAACAAATATATACAAAAGATAACTATCAAAATGTCCTGTCTGTACCATCATCTTTCCCCACATTTTCTGCAACAGAGGCTGTTTTCTGTTGTTCACTTCTCCTTTTGGCCTCTCGTATTTCTTTCTTCAATTGTTTTGCCTCTTGCTTTAGCTCTTCACTGAAGTACACACCAACAAATTATACATGGTATGAAAACAGTTCTGGAAGAACATGGCTTAATGCATATGCTAAAAGTGTCATCCCAGATTAGTGTGTGTTCCTTCAGAAAATTTACTATATTTCCTTTTAATGAAAAATTCCATACAAATGAAAAGTTTGGTCCCTGATTGGTCTGCGCAGACTAAACAGGCTAATCTTGAATGACACTTTACTCACCTGCATTAAGCCCAGTTTTCCCAGAATGAGGCTCATAAGACCAATCCTTTTAATAATCTGGCTATTCTGGGGCTTAATTAGTTAATGCAGCAATAGTTCTTCTTCATGAGCATTGAACTTTACCTCACACACTTAATTCATGTTGATGAAGTTGAGTTTCATCTCATTTAATGCAGTAGTCTTAGAAATAATGACCAGACAAGGTAATGTGACAAATTAGACTAAGTCCTGAAATAATGAAGCCAGTTTAACCCATTTATCGAGAATCCAGCATCCAGAAAAAAGGCTTTGGCAAACAGCGTAGACCCAGATGAGATGCCACATGATGCGGCGTCTCATCTGGGTCTGCGCTGTTTACTTACGGGCATTTCTGTAAGAAATATTCTAAATATAGAAATAAATATACTAGACATCCCTAATTTTGGAAATAAATTGATCAAATTTAGAAGAATGGGAGAGTCCACTAGGCATAAATGGGTTAAATTTGAGTGCACCTCACCCATCCTTACTACCACCTTTACGTGACACTGATTTTTGAAAATTATGCCTGAATGAAAAACAAGTAACAGACAGGCGGTCAGACATTCAGGCTGGGTCCAATAAACCACCTTTTAACTTTCATCTGCAAGGTGGGTGTGTGGGTAAATTAATACAAAGACAAATGGATACCTGCGACTAGTAGGTTTAGATTCCACAACATCTGGTGGTTTATCTGGCATTATTTGGCTAACAGGTTCTTTTTTCAGTTTTTTCTTGACATTTTCCCTCCGTTCATCCTTCATTCGTTCCTCTTCCGAATTCTAAGTTTCATAAAAAACAAATGCTTTTCTCTTTATTTGATTCATTCAACTCACACACTTCAATAACCGCAAGGTTCTAACTTTTTCGGGGGATAAACGATTATTCATTGACATAATCAGAGCTTCATGGAGGTGAAAAATTGTTTGAAAAGTCCTCACTTTAATGGGTTGGATATTTGAAATATTTAACATTCTTAAGTTGTTTTGACACTTCAATGAATGTCTGGAAATATTGAAACCAAATGTTCAAAACTGCAAGCCCTCACCTCCTCATCAGATGATTGGTTCGTTCTTTTCTCTGATCTGCCTGGGCTCACATCCACAGCGGGTATCGCACTCAGCTTGGGGTCATTAATAAGGTCATGGCTGCTCTTGCTCTTGCCTCGCCACCCCTGCGAATGGAGACATACATACAAGATTGCCTCAGAATGGAGTCAACAAATCAGGTATACATACAAGAATGCCTCGGAATGGAGACAAACAGATCAGGTATACATACAAGAATGCCTCAGATTGGAGTTATAAAGATAATGTATGAACACAATAATGCCTCCGAATGGAGTTATACAGATCAGGAATAAAAACAAGAATGCCTCAGAATGGAGTTATACAGATCAGGTATACATACAAGAATGCCTCAGAATGGAGTTATACAGATCAGGTATACATACAAGAATGCCTCGGAATGGAGATATACAGATCAGGTATACATACAAGAATGCCTCAGAATGGAGTTATACAGATCAGGTATACATACAAGAATGCCTCAGAATGGAGTTATACAGATCAGATATACAAACAAGAATGCCTCAGAATGGAGTTATACAGATCAGGTATACATACAAGAATGCCTCGGAATGGAGTTGTACAGATCAGGTATACATACAATTATGCCTCAGAATGGAGTTATACAGATCAGGTATACATACAAGAATGCCTCGGAATGGAGTTATACAGATCAGGTATACATACAAGAATGCCTCGGAATGGAGTTATACAGATCAGGTATACATACAAGAATGCCTTGGATTGGAGTCATACAGATAATGTATGAATACAATAATGCCTCCGAATGGAGTTATACAGATCAGGTATACACACAAGAATGCCTCAGAATGGAGTTATACAGATCAGGTATACATACGAAAAATGACTCAGACTGGAGTTATACAGATCAGGTAAACATACAAGAATGCCAAAGAATGGTGTTATACAGATCAGGTATACATACAAGAGTGCCTCAGAATGGAGTTATACAGATCAGGTATATATACAAGAATGCCTCAGAATGGAGTTATACAGGTCAGGTATACACACAAGAATACCTCGGAATGGAGTTATACAGATCAGGTATACACACAAGAATACCTCGGAATGGAGTTATACAGATCAGGTATACATACAAGATTGCCTCGGAATGGAGTTATACAGATCAGGTATACATACAAGAATGCCTCCGAATGGAGTTATACAGATCAGGTGTAAATACAAGAGTGCATCAGAATGGAGTTATACAGATCAGGTATACATACAAAAATTCCTCAGAATGGAGTTATACAGATCAGGTATACCTCGAAATGGAGTTATACAGATCAGGTATACATAAAAGAATGCCTTGGAATGGAGTTATACACATCAGGTATACCTCAGAATGGAGTTATACAGATCATGTATACATACAAGAATACCTCGGAATGGAGTTATACAGATCAGGTATACATACAAGAATGCCTCGGAATGGAGTTATACAGATCAGGTTTACCTCAGAATGGAGTTAAACAGATCAGGTATACCTTGGAATGGAGTTCAACAGATCAGGTATACATTCAAGATGGTCTGGGAATGGAGTTCAACAGATCAGGTATACATTCAAGATGGTCTGGTAATGGAGTTCAACAGATCAGATATACATTCAAGATGGTCTGGGAATGGAGTTAAACAGGTCAGTAATTCATACAAGATGGTCTAGGAATTGGGTTCATACAAAATGGCGACAAGCATCATCTGAGGATAGCAAGCATCTGTCTCACAAGTATTGCATAAGTAAATTGTACATGTAACACTAAAGGGGTGCAACTTCAATTATTCAATTAACAACAAGAGCTCAGACGTTGGACACAAATGCCCCCCCCCCCCCCAACAGGACCTGGACATCGATCATTAAATCCTTTGATGACATATCAATGGGAAACCAATTAAACACTTAATGTCATAGTCACCTTCACCTTTGAACTAGTGACCCCAATTTCAATAGAGGTCATATACTGTCCAAGGCCAATGCGAAGCATCAAGCCAATAGGTCATTTCGCTGAACAGTTATTGATCGGAAACGATTTTCACACTTATTATGACAGTGACCTTGACCTTTGACCTAGTAACCCTAATTTCAATAGGGGTCAATTACTGTACAAGGCCAATGCACATGTGACGTATCAAGCCAAGCGCTCAATTCATTGACGAGTAATTGACTTGAAACAAACTGGTCTACTGACATACATACTGACCGACATCCAGCAAAACAATATACCCCCTTTTTTTTGAAAGGGGGCTTTAAAATTATTCAAAAAAGTATAAAAAGAAGAAAAAAGGTTGTTTGTTTTTTTCTTTTGTTTGGTGCATAATGCTTTTTTCAATAGTACAGTTGCATTTATTGTAAACTGGTCCAAACCTAATCTTACTTTACTGGAACAGCAATTGTATTGTTTTGCATTGAATGTATTGTACAAACAAGACATTGACCATGGTTCAAACTTGAACCCTGTAGTACAATATAAGCTTAATATGCAACAGTAAAGCCTGGCAAACATCATGATTTATATTACTGACCTCTGAGGCCTTAGTTACACATATACATTGAATTGTTATTGTTGACCATAATGACCTATATTACAACCTCTGTCACCTCCCTAACTGCAAAACTGTCCTCGGTGACATTGGTGAACTGAACTTTTACTTCTAACCCTAATTATGTAATAACCTCTGCACAAACTATTGATCTAAATACTGGCTTTTGTGTCATTTGACTTAATAACATATATAATGGCTTTGTCAACCTTAATGACCTATATCTTGACCTCTCTGACCTTAGCAATGATTTCTGTACATGAATTGTCATGATTACCTAGGTATTGATGTATGCAACCTTGATGATCTTAATACTGACCTCTGCAATCTTACCTAAATAAGTTACCCTGCAACCTAGATAAATAGACTATTATGTGAGTTTCGGATTAAGATCAAGTTTATCATGCGAGGCTTAGAACCATATTAGCGCAATTTTACCTTTCCGTAGTTGACAAAAACATATTCTCCAAATTTTGGAAAAAAACAGATTTAAAAATAGCGATAGTATAAAGCTAAAGTTTACATGATCGTTGTTATACTAATGATTTTCATCTGGTTATAGGATAAAACCTAAATACTTACCTCTGCACCTTAGGCACTAAGCTCTGCATTCCCGAGGCCTTATAGACTGACCTTTTAGCCATTGATGACCAAAATACAGACCAATGCAACCTTGATGACCTAAATAATGATCCATGCAACCTTGATAATCTAAATACTGACCTCTGTAACCTTGATGACCTATACACTGACCTCTGTGATATAAATTACCTTAATACTAGAGTCTGTGACATTGATGACTGATATATCAACCTCTGCAGCCTTGATGACCCAATACTGACCTGTGTGACTTTGATGATCTAAATACTGACCTCAGTGACCTTGATGACCTAACTATTGACCTATGTGACTATGATGACTAAATTACTGAACTATATGACCTTGACGACCTAAATATTGACCTATGTGGCCTTCATGAACTAAATAATGACCTCTGTGACCTTCATGGCTTACATACTGACCTATGTGACATAGATCATCTATGCACTGACCTCTGTGATCTTGATGACCTAAATACTGACCTCTGTGACTTTGATGACCTAAATACTGACCTCTGTGACCTTGACTTTGCTTTATCTTTCGTATTGTTATTTCCGTCTGTGGGCAAAAAGAAACAACTTATTTTTTGCTTCGACGCCATGTCTGTTCAAGTTCAATGAACACATGCGAATGAGTCGACTGTTTCACGTTCTTTGTACCAATACCATCCACGTATCTGTACTATAAGTATACCAGTCAACATACAAGGTGCGCGCTTCCGCATACGGGTAATCGGACGTTCTATGACCTATGGTTTAGCGTTCATGACGTCAAGCGCATTTAGCAATATTACTCTTTTTTTCACTATATCTTTACTCGCAAAAAATTTCTAGTGGCTTAAAACTTAACTCGCAATCAGTATTTTTTACTCGCATTTTGCGAGTGTGCGAGTGTTAATTTCGAACCCTGTTAATACTGACCAATGTGACCTTGATTAACTAAATACTGACCTCTGTGACCTTGATGGCTTAAATACTGACTTATGTGTCATAGATCATCTATGCACTGACCTCTGTGACCTTGATGAACTAAATACTGACCTCTGTGACCTTGATGACCTGTTCTTCGTCTTCTTCAGCCTCCTCTCCAAATGACAACAGTTTGAAGTTCCTGAACAGTGCAAAATATTAATAATATTTAGAAATAACATCTTGCACTAATTTCACAGATTTTTTTCAAAGGAGTGTGAAGTTAGAAAGGTGCAGAGTTTGATCATGAATTTAAAAATAATTTACAGCAAGGAAGAATAAATGTTATAATTTAAAATACCACAAAAATCCTTAATAAGTTTTTTTGCGCAAGATTGAACGCAGATGTTGCATAAACAAAGTTAAGGTTTCTGTCTTAAATAACGTTGAATAGAAACCCTGTTCTGGATACATTGAAGAGAAATTTCATATAAAGTTTATGATCACTTACTTTGTGGCTCTGGATTTACTTTTGGGTTTCGATTCCCCATCTCCCTCCTTCTTTGATTTTCTTGACACACGAGGAATTATGTCGTCATATGGGTTGGATAAAATCTGATCAATACAAGGGTACAATAATATGCGCACAGCACTTGTTCCACTGGAAATTAGCAAAAAACTTGAAAACTGATCGTTTCAAAGATTCAGAGTATGATATAGTCTACTAAGTATGCTTTAATTGTAATGATAATTACACATGATTTCTGTGTCATTTAAAAAAAATAACAAATGTGTATCAGATATTCTTATGTCTGCATACAATTAAGCTTGTCTAAGTCATAGGTATACAAAAGTTGCATGCAACATGCCTAAAATATTCATAAATACTCGAAGTGTTAAATAGTGCATCAATTTCAATTTAAAACCCTGATATCAATCTTTATATGTATGCACACACAAAAAGTTATATGAATTGAATTATGGGAACACCGGGCCCAAGGCATGCGCTTCGTGTTGTTCCAGATTAGCCTGTGCAGTCTGCGCAGGCCAACCAGGGACAATACTTTCTGCTTTAATGGATTGTTTCCCTTAAAGCAAGTCTTTTCAAAACAGCAATCCAGCACAGGCAAAAGTGTCTCTCACGATAAGCCTGTGCAACCAGCACAGGCAAAAGTGTCTCTCACGATAAGCCTGTGCAAATACAATGTACTTAAATAGTAACTTTACATGCATGCATTAAGTCAGTTTTTTTCCAGAACTCAGCTCATATGTGCTTTTATGCATCGAACACTGAACCAGATAACATACCTCTGTACGAAGGATTCTATTTGGATATAGAGGCCGATCTTCAGCATCAGTTTCACAGTCTTGCAGCTTCAGCATGTTGAACACTGTGTTGCCTGACACCTTTGAAAATATATTTTGAAGTTCTCAAAAGGCTCAAAATGTATGCATTCATTTTTTTTGCAATCTAAAACAATGAAATCTGAATCGTTTGATAAAACCAATATTGGCCTGCTTGAATAAGTACACAATTTTATTCACAAATTCTTCATAACCTTCATAAAATTAACTGCACGCTTAAGTTAAAAGCATTTTTTTCTTTACAAAATAATAATAGTTTGCACCGTTGGCATAAGCAATCTAAGTGTCTCAATACAGTAGAGGCTCAGAATTTTTCTCTTTATTTGCAATTGATGACAGCTATGGATGAAAAAATACTTGTAAACATGTACATGTAGTATTTAAGAATTTAAAATAAGCAAACAAATGTGTTTTGCATGGTATATTTTATTTAATCAATTTAATTTAATGATCTCTTACTTTTCCAAATATTGTATGCTTGTTCTGTAACTCAGGGGTCTGACCCATGGTGAAGAAAAACTGGCTTCCATTGTCATTTGGGCCAGCATTTGCCATGGCAACCAGCCCTCTTCGTACAAATCGCAACCGCTGGTGGAATTCATCCTAACATATGAATATTAATAACAGATGAATAATCCTGCATTAATTCTTGTGCGTATAGTGATCCCGTTGGATTGGGAAAAATCGCAGCGTTTTGATTAAATTGGGAAATTAGTGTTGTTGTTGTTTTGTTAACAAATGCTTCAAAATAAAAAAATAGAGTTCTTTTTATATTATATTTACTCTGGTTCAACTTATAGAGCTTGATGGAAAATGAACTAAATGTTGAAATCTAAAAAAAAACTTCCATTGGGAGTTTTTAGGTCCCATTTAGGAAAAATATGACACATACTTTTTTCGATTGGGAATGGGGTCATATACCAGCCCGCATTTGAAGGAAAAAAATACACTGGTGTACAACATATATATCACATGTTTCGATGATTTTAAAATTGCAAAATGAAAATGAATTTTAATGGTTTTATATACCTTGATCTGTGATCATAGTTTTTCCATGCAATCTAAGTTTCTTATCATGTATATAACTAAGGAGCAAGAAAATATATCAAACAAGCTTGCCTTCCTTCAACAGAGTATAAGTCTGAGCAAGCTTAAATCAAATTTCTCCAATTGAAAGCTTAATTACGGGAAAGTGTAAACTGTGTATACTAGAAGTGCCAATTTCATTCACTATAATGTACCTTAAAGGGTCTATCATAAACACTTTCTCCTCCAAGCCCAGTTCCGGTTGGATCACCACCTTGAACGATGAACTCCCGTACCACTCGATGGAATATTGTGTTGTCATAATAACCCTCCATACACAACTGCACAAAATTCCTGCATGCTTTTGGCGCCTCCTTGGACCACAATTCAATGTCTATGTCACCACATGTTGTCCCTAGGAGAACCTGTGAATTGTGTCTAATATCATGACAACAGAGAACTAGATAGATGTCATGATACGGATTTCACACAAACAAAAAACTACCAGAATCAAGTTAGAAAATTGATACAAAAAAGTGTTAGCTGTATTCAATAAAAAAAATAAAAATGTTTGATTACATTCTTCTCAGTGTGACAATGAATAAGTGTATAACTGTAAAATGTGCATTAAAAACAATATCATAGGTTAAAATCTGAAGTTGGGATGTGGAAGTATATATATATATATATATATATATATATATATATATATATATATATATATATATATATATATATATATATATATATATACAGTAACATTAATAGAGCCGTAAGAGATCAATTTTAAATGGCCAAAAAAGGGTGAATGTTATGGTAAACGGTATGAACTTGGACACATTCCAGGAATTTTTTGCTCTTTAGAGATTGGCCATTTTTCACAAAGTCACATGTGAGAAATTTTCGACTCCAATTTTCAAAAATAAAGGAAGTTTGCAACTTAAGTCATCACCATTTAAAAAACTTACCGACTCATTTATTACAATTTTGAACAGTTCACAACACATTTTTACCAGAGACGTAGATATATGTTATCTACGTCTCTGTTTTTACGAAATGTTTGACACTTTACGACTCATTTTTTCACAAATGAGGGCAACAAGGCTGGAGGAAAGGCCCAAAGTCGCTCACCTGAGATTCAAAGGAACTGACCTGTTCTGTGCAGCCCAAGATGTCATTAGAACAAATGCTCTGACCAACTTTCATGACTTGTGAACACCCTGGCACCACGTTTTTCAACAGACCAGAACCATTTTCATACACATCCATGATATCATTTAAACAAATATACTGACAAAGTTTCATGAAGATTCATAAGTCCATATAAGGAAAAATGCCCCGCCAACTGGTGGCCATGTTTTTCAAGCAACTGGAACCATTTTCGAAGGTGTCCAAAATAGCATTGGGATAAATCTGCTGACAAAGTTTCATGATGATCGTACAATAAATATGGCTTCTAGACTGTTAATAAGGTTTAACTAAAGCTATATATGGAAAAATGCCACGCCCCCTTGGCGGCCATGTTTTTCAACCAACTGGAACCATTTCATCTGACCAAATTTTATGATGATCGGACAATAAATGTTGCCTCTAGTGTGTTAACAAGGTTTTACTAAAGCATGATACAGTACAGGCAACGTGTACTTTGACAAACGCCACTCGTCGCGGTGTTCATTTTACGGTGTTCGCTTACCAAACGACCCCCGCGATGGGTGTTCAGATCAAATATTCGCGGGGGCCGTTTTCAATAAGGTGGACACCGCGAATCACCGCGGACCCATTATATCTACCGCGGTGTTCATCGTGTTCGCTAAAAATAAAATAATTAAATATAAACGTAAATTATTGATCCCTTTCATTTAAAGCGGGTATATACGTTGTTGTCAAATATTTATGAATTTATATAAAATGTGTAATAAACTTATTATATATATATATTTAAATATAAATTAAAATAAAAGTAAAGAAGAACGTGTCGAAAAATGCGAAATAAGCCAGATATTTAATTCTGAAATTTAAAACGGCTGTACAGCCGAATTCGCTAGCATGTAAACCAAACATGTACGATGTGAATCTAAACTTAGTTTAACGGTTTATTTGAATTCCTGCAACGATATCTATTCATACGACACACGAACACTAACTCCGATCCTAATGCAAAGACGAATGCTTCGGTTATTGTAGGAAAATATGTACGTCACAATCGACTCGGGGCGCTAATTTTCTTTGCTGCATTTTATCAAATTCGGCTTTAATGAGTAATTTTTCTTGCCTATTTTGTGTTATTGTAACATATTTTATCAATGTATTACAATTACAATTAAACACATATAAAAAATCGTATATACCCGCTTTAAAGCGATAATGAATACAAGTAAATATAGTCTATTTTTATGTACATGATGGTCGAAGGATATTTTAAGTATTTAACGTAATATTATGCGCATCTAACAATATATGCAATGTGTATAGGTGTCTATCGCAACCGTCGGTTATTTTTTGGTGTTGTCACTTTACATAAACTTATATCTATGAATGCAGCAACAACATTCTAAAACGATATCCCGGAACAATCAAAAAATCATTTGAATATCAATTGTACTTTCGTTATGATTCGGGGTACGATGTGAACCTAAATTTCATTTTAGTGCAGATTCATTCATACGTCACAAAGACACAAATTTGTTTTACGGATCATTTCGGCTTAGAGGACTGAACTGTCATGAAAAATATCGAATATTATATTTTTTTTATTAACCACTGGAAGCAAGACGAGTTGTAGATAATTGGTCAGTTACCATATCTTAACTAAATATTCTGACCAGTTTCCCTTTTTCAGCTCAATTCAACAGTCGAAAATGCGCATAATATCAATCTAAAACATATTGGCGACAACAAAATGCGGTGTGTTCTATCCAGAAGCCCTGGCGGAAAATGTATGGCGTGACAGTGTTGTGCCTAAGGTTAATGAACTTCTTCGCCGCCAGGGTAGAGAGGAGAGACGAATGAGGAGAGATGCGGGCACATCTGCCGACATCAACGGGTACATGGAGGACCTGCACGGCATGCTTCCCGAGATAAACACCTCATGCGACACTTCGCTTCTGTCGCTTCTGAACAACAGCATGTGAATACTTCTACTGAATGTAAATTATGTAAATACTGTATATATTTTTCTGTCGCTTCTGAACAACAACATGTGAATACTTCTACTGAATGTAAATTATGTAAATACTGTATATATTTGATATTCACTGTGCATTTCGAATAAATACCGACTTTATAATGTTGTTGTTATTACGTACATACATGTATATACAGGATTCTATCTATTAAATAATGCAATGTTATATGCTAAGGGGAAGACGCAGGAAAAACAAAAACAAACAATTAATTCAACATGAACGAATATCACGAGTTGTTATCAAATATTCATAACCTGATATGTAAATTTATAACCGGTAACAAATCTTTATAAATAATAACTAACTTGAAAACGAAGGATGACATGGGCTACGTTAGAAAGTAAATATTGATTAGATCAATATAAAATATCTTACATCAGATATTGTTCACAACTCGCCATGCAAAGCATTGAGAACAAGCGGAAATGTCAGCAGAAAAAGTCGGGAAGAAGCACAAAAAGTTACAAACGAACAAAACAACTCTAACGAAAATACCGCATGAAAGAGAATGATCCGGAATATCATTCTCTATATACATGCTATATTTACTAATTTTGAACTTCTTTCAAAGATCTTAAAGAACTTTATTTCAACAAACGAGTCCAGTGCTGAAATGGAAGAAACCTGAAAGACACAAAATATAATCTGTTAAAATACATGTATATGAATAGAAAAACCCAACAGTTTACGATTGCAGTCGTTGCAATCGACAGTTGACAATTTCTAAATTTCGTAGCATACTGATGCAGTACGTTATTTCAGACAGTACAGGCGGACGCAAATAAATTATTTAATACTCACTTTCTTTATAACTCGATATGTGTTGTTAAAAAACGGCGATTGAATTGCTTAACACCATACCAGTTAATAGACTTGATGATCTAAGCGCTTTAATTACGTTTCCGACTTTACGTGCTGTCCGAATTTAAAGTGATGGGCATTTTGTTACTGTTGAATTGAGCTGAAAAGAAACGGGTGAAAACAATAAGTTATAATGAATGTGGTATCTGAAATTATCTACAACTCATCTTGTTACCGGTTGTTTATAAAAAATATATATTATTTTCGATATGTTACATGACTCACCCATCCCTCTAAGCTGAAATGATCCGTAAAACCAAATTGTGTCATTGTGTCGTATGAAAGAATCTGCATGAAAACTACATTTAGACTCGCATCGTACATCGATTCATTTCTGTCGTAAGTTGTCTAAACGAAAGTACGTTGATATTCAAATGGATTATTTTTCTTTTCGGGATATTGTTTAATTATGTTGATGCTGCATTAACAAATGCAAGTGTATATCGAGCGAAAACACAAAAAATAAACAACGGTTACGATACACACCTACATTGTATATTGTAAATACTGTTAGTTGGCCATAATATCACTTTAAGTACGCATACATTTGCACATACATGTAGTTTATTATGTTCATTTGTACATTGTACATGTACATGTAAATTTAAAACTCTTGAATGACCATCGCAGACAGGTATTACATGTATCAATGGCCGCGCGGCATTGCGGTGATCACGGGTGTTCCAGTTAATGATGACGTGCAATCGCGGCGATTTCGGGTGTTCGCCGAACACCGCGGTCAGTAGCGTGTCCGCCCCCCGCGAAATGTCACCCATCGGGAAAATTGAACACCGCGGACACGCGTTTTTGTCAAAGTACACGTTGCCTGTACTGTATATAGCCATATTAGGAAAAATGCCCCACCCCAGTGTGGCCATGTTTTTTAAGCAACCGAAACAATTTTCGAAATCATGCAAGATATCATTAGGACAAATCTTCTGAGCAAGTTTCATGAAGATCGAAAAATAAATGTGGCCTCTAGAGTGTTAACAAGGTTTTACTATAGCCATATAAGGAAAACTGCCCCGCTCCCTGGCAGCCATGTTTTTTCAAACAACCGGCATCATTTTTCAACTCATCCAAGATATAATTGGGATGAATCTTCTGGCCAAGTTTCACGAAGATCGGACAATAAATGTGGCCTCTTGAGTGTTAACAAGATTTTACTATAGCCACACATGTATATAGCCATATAAGGAAAAATGCCCCGCCCCTTGGCAGCCATGTTTTTCAAGCAAATGTAACCATTTTCGTACTCATCTAAGATATTATTAAGACCAATCTTTTGACCAAATTTCATGAAGATTGGACAATAAATGTGGCCTCTAGAGTGTTCACAAGGTTTTACTATAGCCATATATAGCCAAATAAGGAAAAATGCCCCGCCCCTTTGCAGCAATTTTTTTTAAGCAAACGTAACCATTTTCGAACTCATCAAAGATATCATACAGACCAATCTTCTGACCAAATTTCATGAAGATTGGACTATAAATGTGGCCTCTAGAGTGTTAAAAAAATGTGGCCTCTAGAGTGTTAACAAGGTTTTACTATAACCATATTAGGAAAACTGCCCCGTCCCCCTGGTGGCCATGTTTTTTCACCAATCTGGACCATTTTCGAATTTGTCCAAGATATCAATGAAACCAGTGTTTTGACCAAGTTTCATGATGATTGGGCAAAAACTGTGACTTCTAGAGTGTTCACAAGGTTTCTCTACAGCCATATAAGGAATACTGCCCCGCCCACTGGAAGCCAAGTTTTTCAACGGACCGGAACCATTTTTGAACTCAACCAACATATCATTTAGACAAACATTTTGACAAAGTAACATGAAGATTGGACATCAAATGTGACTTCTACAGTGTTCACAAGGTCTTTGTTTTTTTGACCTAGTGACCTAGTTTTTGACCCAGCATGACCCAGTTTCAAACTCAGTCGAGGTATCAATGGGACAAATCTTCTAACTAAATTTCATGAAGATCAGACAAAAAATGTGGCCTCTAGAGTGTTCACAAGGCAAAATGTTGACGTCTCACGACGGACAAAAGGCGATCACAAAAGCTCACCATGAGCACGTTGTGCTCAGGCAAGTTAAAAAGGCCTGACATTAGGCTGGCGCAGTTCCACATGTAGCTCAGACCAGGGAAGAGCACTCTTCCTGATATCAAGAAGTCCCGGGTTCAAGTCCCCAATGGGTTGCACAATTTTCTTGCCCTATGACATTTGACCTCTAACTTAGGACTGTGACATTACCTTAGTCTACTCCAAGAGGCATATTGCTTATGCAGTTTAACATCCCAAGTCCCTGTATTTGAGAACAAATACATATTTAAGTGGGGGACTGGGGGTCACATTATGAATATTTTCATGTCAAGAGAGAAATTGTGTAGCGGTCCAGTTAGCTCAGTAGCGAGAGAACTCGCCCTGTTAGCCAGGTTGGTGCCCAGTTCAAACAAAAACAAATAGAACATTGGTTTCACAGCTTTCTTGCCCAGTGACACAAGCACAGTACTTATCAATTCAAATACACCTCAGGTGAAACTTTAGTTGCACCAGCAGGAGATGAAACCCTCATTATACAATGAGGTTTTTTAATTATGGCACAGGACTAAATAGCAAAAAGTGAAAACAAAAAAGCACTAGACAAGACATAATTATGTGTACATTAAAAAGCACAAACATCAGCACAATTGGGTCACCAGCTAGGGCCTGTGCTGCCATTTGCCAAATTACATGTAGCCACTGGCTACAAATTAGCAGATTAGGCTCAAGAAAATTCTATTTTGGCTACAGCTTTTTCTTCCTAACATCTCATAAAACCGCCATAATGCGAAGAATTACTCTGTTTAAAATAATTTTAGCTCGAGAAAATTGTCAGCCAGGGGTGCTTTTGGTTACCACCTTAGCATTGGGCGTTATCTTTCCGAGGCATGACAAAATGAGGAAACTTGCTTTTAATTGTCGCATTGAAAACAACAAGAGCTGTCTCCATAGGATGACATAATATGCCCCCAATAAACGCTTTGATAGAAGTTGTTGAAATGCACTGTGACCATGTGACCTAGTTTTTGACCCGGCATGACCCATATTCGAACTTGACCTAGATATTGTCTAGATACAACTTCAGACCAAGTTTGGTAAAGATCAGATGAAAACTATTTGAATTAGAGAGCGGACACTAAAAGTGTGACAGACCGACGGACAGTGCGAAAACTATATATACCCCCTCTTCGAAAGGGGGCATAAAAACAATAATTGAATAGAGTGGCTAATTTCATAACATATTGTTCAAAATCATGTACACAAATTTACAAACAGTTCAAAAAGTGCGTTTTCCGAATTACTGATTAGGCCGAATTATATGTAACAATTGCAAGCAAATGACTCTTTACAATTTATCCATCACCAACGCAAACAAAAGCTATGATAACGAAGTTTACTTTTCCACTTGTTGGTGGTTCTTGAATATAAATATTACTCATTTTCGCACAGTAATTTCTTATAAAAACTGCAGTTAAACAGAAAACAATTAGGCCATGGAGGCTGCCATCTTGTTTTCGTCTATTTCATAAATTTTAAGGAATTGTTTGTGCTATAATATGTACCAGAATGGGTAATTTGTGTTAGGTGCTTATGTGAAATTTTATTTTAATGTTTGAAATGTTGGTATTTATCATTAATGGGAAATACTTTTAAGTTGTTTGAAATACGTTTATGGATTATTTTACGTCATGTTCAAAGAAAGATAACTCCATTGTTTTATTTTGTTATGCAGCAGAATTAAATGTCAGGTAATCTTTGAAGTTTCTTAGTGTACTTGCAACTGTGACATTTATACAGGGTTTATACACATAATAAAGGTCACCACGGCTAAAATACCGATAAAATATGATAATAAAAAATATTTTCAAAACCTCAAGGCCCTGAAATTAAATATTTAATCATAAAGTGCTCCTCAGCAAACTTTTTGGAAGTAGCCACACACCAATTATGGTCACAAGATTTGCAAAATGTACCGGGTTTATCGATCTCTATATTAAAATAACTTAAAAACCTTATCTAAAATGACAACGCCCTGAGGTGTAATGTTTGGCATGTCAAATCATATGGTAGACCTCTTAACAAGTTTGTTCAAATCATGCCCCTGTGTGAACATTGGCCCTGTCCCAGAGACTATTTGTTTTCCTTGTATGCATAAAATATTGTATACAAAACTGTTATAGTCTCTGAAATTGCATGTCTCTGAGGTTTGGTATGTAACATCATAGTATTAATAGTATGGTCTTCTAGCAGGTTTGTTGAATTATGCCCATAGGGTCAAAATTTAACCCCGCCTTGGGGTTACTTGTTTCCCTTATACATGAATAAATTATTATAAATAAGACTTATTGACGCTCGATTGGTCATTGTCGGCTTGGACACTACTTACATGTACCCCGGATACTCTTAAGTATACTTACAGGTACCCCAGGTACGGTAGATACTGATATACTTAATCGTACCCGGGAAAATTTAATGCTAAATCAGTTGTTGGCGGCTATTTTTTTTAAAATTAAGTATATTCACATTTATGTCAATTTTCTGTAAAATGGCCTCTATATTCAGCGGTCTCGCGAGTAAGCGAAGTGGGCGATTTTTTCGCCAAATTAATCTTCACTTCGCACATTAATTATGCCCCCCTTCGAAGAAGAGGGGGTATATTGTTTTGCACATGTCGGTCGGTCGGTCTGTCGGTCCGTCCACCAGATGGTTTCCGGATGATAACTCAAGAACGCTTAGGCCTAGGATCATGAAACTTCATAGGTACATTGCTCATGACTGGTAGATGACCCCTATTGATTTTCAGGTCACTAGGTCAAAGGTCAAGATCACAGTGACTCAAAACAGTAAAATGGTTTCAGGTTGATAACTCAAGAATGCTTAGGCCTAGGATCATGAAACTTCATAGGTACATTGATCATGACTGGCAGATGACCCCTATTGATTTTCAGGTCACTAGGTCAAAGGTCAAGGTCACAGTGACTTGAAATAGTAAAATGGTTTCCGGATGATTACTCAAGAATGCTTAGGCATAGGATCATGAAACGTCATTGGTACATTGATCATGACTGGCAGATGACCCCTATTGATTTTCAGGTCACTAGGTCAAAAGTCAAGGTCACAGTAACTCGAAACAGTAAAAGGGTTTCCGGATGATTACTCAAGAATTATTTTTTTAACAACTCACTACTTAATTGCAACATGAATATATAATTGAGAGTTATACTCCCTATGTGTTATCATATATTGTTTTTTTTCCTTTCCTTTTCATATAATTGCATGTACACATGCAACTTCACTTTACATTTGAGAGCTGTTAAATCAGGCTCTGGCATCCTTATTAATTAATGTTCATAGATATAAACATATCTCACCAATGATTAGATCTTGTTGTGTGGCATTTAGTTTAAACTTTAAATATACACAAAAAAATGGTACTTGACTATGGATGTAAACATATTGTGGCAATGTTCAACCACTTTGTGATCTGGAAAACCCTCAAGTATTATTATTGTGTTACTCATACATATTACACATTTGTGTATCCCTTTTTCTATAAGACTTATATTAAAATGGTCCTATTTGGACTCTAACATTTAAAACACAGATCACAAAGTCTAAAGACTCCAACAAACCCATTGCAGTATATACTGAACAGTGGGTCTGGTAATGATGATGCCACATACAACAGTATGTGTGTTTTCACCATCTTTACTTACTTATAAAAATTGGGCTATTCTTTCTCTCTTTCCTCCTTAAAAAACAAAACAAACAATAACATACAATAACAACATCATATTAATGATAATAATTAATAATAAGCACAGAAACATAACATAAAATAGTAATCTATAACTATAAAACAAGTCCAAGTTCTTTTGGATTTATCATCTTCTTCTTTCATTTATAATTTTTGCATACAAACTATTATTGTTTACTTTTTCTTCAAGTACAACGTCAGCCGTGGGAAAATCTATTTATAAACGGATTGACCTACTTGCAATCCTTAATAAGAATTTTCGGCCAATCAGCGCCATCGTTTTATAAATGCATCAACCAATAAAAACGCCGCTTTTTAACAGCGTTATATTGTAAAGTACTGCGTCTTTTTTAACGCTTCTTATAAAGATTAGATATTTTTAAACCAATAGATTTTTATTAAGACACCGCACCAACACTGCATAGTTTCTATTTATATCAATGGTACAGCCCAGTAAAATCGGGCTGTCCATTTATGGCCGTTTTCGGCTTTTTACGCAGAGTTCTATGTTAAGCAGTGTGCTCGGGCAATGGTTTATAACCGAAGCCCCGAGGGTAAACAATCCCATTAGTCAGTCAGACTCAAGAATGCTTATGCCTAGGATGATGAAACTTAATAGGAATATTGATCATGACTGGCAGATGACCCCTATTGATTTTCAGGTCACTAGGTCAAAGGTCAAGGTCACAGTGACTCAAAATAGTTTCCAGATGATAATTAGGCCTAGGATCATGAAACGTCATAGGTACATTGATCATGACTGGCAGATGACCCCTAATTATTTTAAGGTCACTAGGTCAAAGGTCAAGGTCACAGTGACAAAAAACATATTCACACAATGGCTGCCACTACAACTGACAGCCCATATGGGGGGCATGCATGTTTTACAAACAGCCCTTGTTTCATGAAGGCGAAGTGATTTCTCCTCCTTTTAATGATTTACTTTGTGCCAGACATTGACTTATTAAAATCAATTTGATTTGGAGAATTTTAACACAGGAGGATTCTCAGCCATAAGTTGCCCCATTTACAGGTCATGCAAAGTTGAACATTCAAAAGAACAGTCTGGAGCTATTACACTTCTTGAAATTGTTAATAGATGATGCCTTGATTAATTGCCTTTTGCTGGCTACCAATTACTTTGAATCAGCAATGTTAAATGGCCCATTAAAACAGTACTAAGGAATGATCAAATGGGAAGATGTTACCTAGCATTGGCAATTATAGATATGGGGCTTATTTACAGGTCAGATTTGGAATCACTGCTGTAAAATGAGATTTTAAATGAATTTTAAATTTAAAACAAATATTTCTAACAAAATATGAATTTGATTGTATGTTGAATTGCTTAAAATTAACAAGGAAGTAAACAGATTCTGAACATTACTGGCTTGTTACTATTGAAGTTTATTTGTTACACCTGTTCAGGAAAAAAATTAATTAAAAGTACAATCATAATCAACAATCAATGAGAAATAAGGAAACACTGAACATGTCTTATTGTATAAAACAAGTGAAGAGTTGATTGAAAGCTGAACAGAAACCACTTATCCATTAAGTTGCTGCAAAATATATGTAAAACTAAGATTTATGACGCAAATGTACCATTTCTCCCAAAAATGTTACCAATTTTCCCTATTTTGGCTTTAGGGAGAAGTGACTTCTCCCAAAATTTTGAGCCTAGCTAGACCCCTGATATTATCGAAACTCGTACTCAAAAAGCATGTTGATGCAGTTTTTTTAAAAAGAGAAGTTTGTTTAAAATAATCGGTAGCGCGTTTTACGACATCAGATTTGGGGTGGGAATACAACTCGGGTACAGTATAATATCGACCAGGTACGATTAAGTATATTTACCATACTCGGGGTACATGTAAGTATGCTTAAGAGTACCCGGGGTACAATTGAATAGTACCCGAGCCGACAATGACCAATCAAGCCTTATTAACCTTGGTTGTTTTTGTATGATGTTACATTTCTGGGCAATATCTCAGATACAATGCAAGATTTCAACATGTATCTTCATGGGTGTGTAGAGATCATTGAAAAGTAGTGCCATGCACAAGAATCATAACCCTTCACTTTCTTAAATATGAATCATTGAACTTTGTTGTTTGCATAAAAAGTATTGTTTCAAGGCTATATCTCAGATATGATACCATTTTTCAACATGGAACTTTGTGGTTGTATAGATAAAAAATTGAGAATGATTAAAATTGCCTTGCACAAGAACCATAACCCTACAATTTGTGAAATAACAGTTATTCCCCTTTGTTGTTTTTGTATGATGAACTTTTCGGGGCTAGCTCTCAGATATGATACAAGATTTCAACATGAAACTTCATGGGATATCAATGAGGAAAATTGCAATGCATACAAAAAATAGCCCTACATGTATGCTTAATTATATTTAAGGATTATACTGTATACATTGTATCAATGGATTTAATGCACCCTTTGATTTACAAAATCTACTTTATGACGGATATCAAGTCAATGAATTTGCTTGTCTTAGTGCTAAATTTTGCAGTATACATGTGTACATGAATGTTCTCAGCTCAAGTTGTCTTAAAATTTCCTGTTTAAGCCTTGGCCGGATTACCCAAGAAGTCGGATGGATTCAAGGCAGCATGCAAGAGATGCGGATATGGTAAACAAAGTTACTTGTGTAACAAATTAATGTATAAATTATATTATTCAGTTGTTTTTGTTAAAGATTTGGGGCTGGTATTAAGCCCAATTCTCAAGGGAAAAAAGTAAATATAGTTCCTAAATGGGATATAAAAATGACCAATTTAAGCCCCCCCCCTCCTGATTTTTTTTAAATTTCAACCTTTAATTCAACTCCCATCAAGCGTTAAGTTGAACCTTATGTAAATAAAATATTGAAAATACTTTAACTATTTTGAAGTATTAGTATGAAAAAACCCTTATTACCACCAGTTTTAGACACAAAGACTAGATCTTTTCCCATCCAAAGGGATTCAACCCTATTCCCAAAATTGTGAAGAAAAAACACTATTATTATACATACTCGGACTCCCCAAAACCTGAGAAGGGCCTTTCAAGCACATTGTCTAAATGGGATAGAATATTATCTGACAAGATCAAGTGATCATTTTGTTTGACAGACATACATGCGTGTTACTTGTGTACTTGTAACAAATTTCTTGTCTTACATCGTATTTGACAGCACCCAAATGTTTAACCCTTTTCCACTCAGAAGCAAAGAGAAAATGGCCATGTGCAAACAGCGTAAAACCAGAACAGCCTGTGAGTAACTCCCAGTCTGTTCAGATTTAATTCTGTTTGCTGCTCACCAGTATCTAATGGTTGGAACTGAAGCCTTTAAACTTTTATCTACATGTAGTAAAAAAAGGTCTTTAATGAAATTTTACTTTATTAGGGCCTTAAAATGCGAATCCAAGTGGTAAAGGGTTAACATATTTCTAGTCTGACATTGTGTCTGACAGAACCCAAAGGTTTTACTAGCCATTTATCAGAATTGTCTGACAGATGGGACTTTGCTGAGTCTGAATAATTTATTTACAATTCTGCTACAGTATATGAATTTCCCATAGAAAAAGTATACCCACCATTTAATGAAGTGGGAAAATACATACAGTCTAACCTGTCTTTAGAGACCACCCAAGATGAATCTAGGAAGTGGTCTCTTTATCGTGGTGGTCTCTGAGTACAGTTTGACAAATTGTCAGACCAGTTAGTCGTTGTTAATGCAACACATTATCTTATGTAAGTATGTATGTGTTTCTCGCTTTATTATGTACATTATGCATTCAAATATATGTTAAGTATTGGTGTTTATATAAATATATACAACACCCATCTTGGTCGCTACAGCTCTACATCTCCTCCCAAATTCAAGCATTTTTAGTGCTTTCACCCGCTCTTCCAATGTTAGACACTTTCTTTTGTGGAAGACATATTGTTTCTGATTTGTGTACTTTTGCAATTGCTTTCAAAATTATTTTCCTTCCTTTTTATACTGCTGTCCGTTAAAAACTTACCTTTGAGTAAAAATTGTCATTGCAGTCAAAACAATTATTTTAAACTTTAATAAGAAATGTAATTAATGTTAACTGAGTTTTCACAGTTTGCTCCCGATAACAGCCTGTAAGCATGGATGACAATTAGCAGATTAACACCTGCATTGTTAGTTGAGTGTCACCGTCGCTTAGCAACTTCACTCCGAGACTGCAACATGGTCGCTTACTGTAGTTATGAGTGTTAATTGCGAAGACAAACAATGGTCGTTGGTTGCAGATTTAAGTTGGTCGTTGAGTAAAGCCGATTTTAATTGATTTTGGCTTGGGAAGAATTAATAGTGGTCGTTTAGTGGAGTGGGTCGCTAATGCAAGTGGTCGTTTGTGCAGGTTAGACTGTACATGCCATAATTCAAATTGTTCAGGTCCATTTCGGGATATTCCATATACAATTCTATTATTATTTTATTGCAAGTGGTCGTTTGTGCAGGTTATACTGTACATGCCATAATTCAAATTGTTCAGCTCCATTTCGGGATATTCCATATTATACAATTCTATTATTATTTTATATTTTTGCCCAAAAAACACTAGATGAAACTTTAGCCGAGTCTTTAGTGAGAGAGAAACCTGAACATAATATACTGTCTTTTATTTATGGCCTTTATGCAGTTGCTAAGATGAAGTGTGCACTGGTCAATTACGCCAATGACGTTCTGCTCCAATTACCAGTAAGAATAATTGAGCTGGCTCTGGGAAAACAGGCCTTAATGCATGTGCATAAAGATTCTTCCCAGATAGGCATGTGCTGTCTGCACAGGCTTATCCGGGCCAACACTTTTCTCCTAAACTGGATATTTGCTATGAAGGGACATCCTTAAATGAAAAATACCCTTATGCACATGCATTAAGCCCCATTTTCCTAGAACACGGCTCAAGTACACTTAATAATGCATTATTTCTTCGTTACAGCTGGTCACCTGACTTACCAGTGTAGAAACTTTGTCCAAGCCGACCCTTCCAAAGATGTGGTGCTCGATGTTAGCAGTACCAGCTCGGACTCCAGTGATGAAGATTTCATCTCGCCGCTTGTTAAGCTTCAACAAGGTGAAAGTCAATACTTTTGTATAGCTGGGCCCGTATTCACCAAACAATTTTTACACTTAAGAATCAATAATACACTTAGAACCAAGAAAAATACATTCAAGAGTTTGAATATATGTACAGTGTTGTTTTTATGCCCCCGGTAGGGTAGCATATAGCAGTTGAACTGTCCGTCAGTCAGTATGTCAGTATGTGTGTATGTCAGTATGGTGTATGTCAGTCTGTCCGTCCGTCCGGAAAAAAAAATAATTTAACGTTGGCCATAACTTTTGCATTATTGAACATAGAAACTTGATATTTGGCATGCATGTGCATCTCATGGAGCTGAACATTTTGAGTGGTGAAAGATGAAGGTCAAGGTCATCCTTTAAGGTCAAATGTCAAAATTATGGCGTCTGTCCGTCCGAAAACTTTAACATTGGCCATAACTTTTTCAATATTGAAGATAGCAACTTGATATTTGGCATGCATGTGCATCTCATGGAGCTGCACATTTTGAGTGGTGAAAGGTGAAGGTCAAGGTCATCCTTCAAGGTCAAATGTCTAATATATGGCGTCTGTCCGTCTGTCCAAAAACTTTAACATTGGCCATTACTTTCGCTATTGAAGATAGCAACTTGATATTTGGCATGCATGTGTATCTCATGGAGCTGAACATTTTGAGTGGTGAAAGGTGAAGGTCAAAGTCATCCTTCAAGGTAAAATGTCAAATATATGGCCCCAGGCAGCTGTCCGTCCGAAAACTTTAACATTGGCCATAACTTTTTTAATATTGAAGATAGCAACTTGATATTTGGCATGCATGTGTATCTCATGAAGCTGCACATTTTTAGTGGTGGAAGTTCAAGGTCATCCTTCAAGGTCAAAGGTCAAAAATAAATAAAAAATTTCAAGCTGCACATTGTGAGTGGTGGAAGTTCAAGGTCAAGGTCATCCTTCAAGGTAAAAGGTAAAAAAAAATAATTGTTTTTTAATTTCAAAGCGGCGCAATAGGGGGCATTGTGTTTCTGACGAACACATCTCTTGTTTCCATTCAAAATCGGGTCTGGTAATAGGCCCCATTCACAATGGAAAAAAGTATATATTTTTCCCTAATGGGAGCTATAAAAATTCCAAATAGGTTTCCGGAAAAAAAAGTGAAAGTCAAGACTTTAGTATAGCTGGGCCCGTATTCACCAAACAATGTGTAGACATAAAATTTTAAGAAGTTAAGAATAACAAATAGACTTGCATGTAGAACCAAGAAAAATACTTAAAGCGTTTGAATATATGCCGGTAACCACTGATAATTATCAACTTACAATCAATGACCCTAGTGCTTGTTTGTACGATTTGTTGACTTGATACGCTTCGGTTATGTACCAGACCACAGATTTCTTGCTATAAAGATAAGTACAGACTAAAATTATAGAGTCAGTAATGAAAATTTCACTTTAAAAAAATTATCGCCACTTTTGAAAATTTGTCGCAAGTTGCAACAATGGTTATCGGCAGCGAAACCCCAAGTGTTTGAATATATGTAGGCAACCACTGGTAATTATGTCATCAAGAAAATGGCAAGTTTGACTCAAAATGAAAGCAATTGAGTATTCTAATTAAAAGAAAATTGTTTATAATTAGTCGAATAAGTCTTAAGAATTTTTTTGGTGACTACAGACCAAAGTCTTCCCCTCATCAATATTTTCAGAAGCCAAATTTGCAGAGTTAGAGGCAAATTCAGCTTATCTTGGCTTTTATATTGGTTTTAACCCTTTACCATTTAGATGCGTATTTTGACACATTTGTAGGTCCTCAGAAAGTTTAATCAAGACTTTTCTTACTAGATTCAAATTTTTAAGGCTTCATTTCCAACACTTTGATACTGATGAGCAGCAAACAGCATAAGACCTGAACAGACTGCGAGTTACTGTTCTGGTTTTATGCTGTTTGCACAAAGCCATTTTCACTTTGCTTCTGAGTGGGAAAGGGTTTTAATGAAGGAAAAGTTGTCGGCAAACATAATAATTTTTTAGCCAATATGTTACTTTGTAGACTTTGGCTGATGAGGCAAATGACAGAGTAAGCTGTGTGTTTTCAGTGTCCAAAAATGCAATCTGGTCAATAAAAGCTGAAATCTTTAATATTGTTAAATGTATCTGAGAGATAGAGATATATCAAGCTAGCCAGAATGCATGTGAGATATTCCAGCCTTCCTGAATTACCATTTAGGTATGCAAGTGTCACTGGTCCAAGTTTTGTCTGCTATTTGCGGATATTATATTACATATCTTGCAAAACATGGCATCTGTGTCATAAGCATGTATGTATGGAAGTCTTTTCTGATGGAAAACTTGTCAGCGGTTATAGAAGTTCATTGTTTGTACAATTATTGGTAGTGGATCCAAGGTCCTGAAACAAGTTTGCCAAACATGAGGCAGTCATAATATTGGTCATACAAAAGATAGGTAATTATTTGAAATGTAATTTGCATGCAAATGATAGTCACATACTTTTCAACTTTTCCATATGACAATTGTTGTGGAAATATGGCACAGGCTAATCAGGGATAACACTTTCTACTTTTATATCTGTTTTTCATTAAACGGAAGTATCTTCTTAGCATAAATCCAGTTTATGCATACAATTGTCCCAGATTAGCCTGTGCAGACTGCACAGGCTTAACTGGGAAGATGCTTTGTGCTCATGCTTTATAACATTTCTTTTTCAGAAGAAAAGCTTAAACAAAAGTGGGATGCTGACAAATTAAATAAAAAAGATAAAAGGTAATGTACTGTTCTTAAAAAAAACAACTACAGTGTGCTATTTCAATGAACTTCAGTTGTTATACCCGTAATGATATATCAACCTCATTTGAGCATGGTTTTGGTCAATTGTAAATCAAGGATATGAGGAGTGGGGCAGTTTTGTGTATATGGTTATAGTGAAACCTAATGAACACTCAAGAAATCACAGTCTTTACACAATAGTCAGTACAATTATTTGAATGATATCTCAGCTGAGTTAAATATGGTTCCCTTTGGTTGGAAAGCGTTTGGGCCAGGGATAAGGGCAGAGTTCCTAAAATTGCTATTGTGAAACCTTGTGAACATTCTAGAGGTGTTTTTTTTACCAATGCCCCTAAAACTAGATGTATTGTTGTAATGCTCCACAGAGTTTGAAAATGGTTCCGGTCAGTTTGTAAACCTGGCCACTAGGGGGCAGTGCAGTTTTCCTTATATGGCTATTGTGAAACTTTTTAAACATGGAGAGTTCACATTTTTCATGAGTCTTTAGCAGACATTTGATCTTATAATATCTCAGATAGGTTTGAAAGTGGCCTCCGAGTAAACAAGGCTGAGTGGTTAGACATTTTTAACCAGGTTTTCCGAAGATTGGTGAATGTTGGCGGGCGGGCGGAACAATTCTAAATGAGCTTGTCTGGGCCATAACTATGTCGTTCATTGTAAGATTTTAAAATCATTTGCCACATTTGTTCACCATCATTTGACGGTGTGTCATGTGAAAGAATTACGCCGATATCTGCAACGTCAAGGTCACACTTTGAATTCAAAGGTCAAAAAAGGCAAAAAAGGCAATACAAACTGTAATTGATCTTGTCCAGGCCATAACTATGTCATTCATTGTGAGATTTTAAAATACTCGGTACGTTTGTTCACAATCATTGGACGGTGTGTATTGCGAAAGAATTATGTCGATATCTCCAAGGTCAAGGTCACACTTTGAGTTCAAAGGTCAAAATTGGCCATAAATGATCTTGTACGGCCATAACTATGTCATTCATTGTGAGATTTTAAAATGACTCGGTACATTTGCTCACAATCATTAAACTGTGTGTCATGCAAAAGAATTATGTCTATATCTCCAAGGTCAAGGTCACACTTGGAGCTCAAGTAAAAAATGGCAATAAATGATCTTGTCCGGGCCATAACAATGTAACACATTGTCAGATTTTAAAATGACTTGGTACACACGGATCATCACACTTATTTTAAACCAGGTTTACCGAAAGAAAAAAATGGTCATTTGATTGGTGAATGTCGGCGTGCGGGCGGAACAATACTTCCGAGTACAACTACCCCTTCATTTCTCAACGGATTTCAATAAAACTTTCACAAAAAGATTTTCACCAAGTGCCCTGGCGCATATTGTTGGAATTTTATGATTCGGTTGAAATCAAGGTTGCCACGACTAAAAATTGATTGAAAATGACACAAGGGGGGTAACAAGGAACAATCAGTAACAATGCACATTTTGAAATGTCTCCCTTTATCAGACTTTTTTTTTCAAATTGAAAACCTGGTTTTATGACAATTTTGTCCCTTGTTCTGATATGGCTATAGTGAAACATTGTGTAAAACTGTTGAACAATTTTTCAAATTATATCTCGGCCAAATTCTAACACAGCCCCCTTCACAGAAACTGCTTTGACGAGTTCAGTTCTTCTTGATTTCCGTTTAAAGATCTTGGGCATTTTGCTGAACAATTATCAAAATTATTGGATACAATAATCTGAAATCATTATTTAGTGCAACTTCTAAGCTGTAAATGAAGTCATGGGCAAGTGTTGGCGCGGGGGGGGGGGGGGGGGGGTTGTTACTGTACAAAACTTAATTAGCCCTGTTCTAGGAAAACTGGGCTTAATGGATGTGCTTAGTGTGGTCACATGTTAGCCTGTGCAGTCTGCCTAGGCTTATAAAAGACAACACTTTTCCCTTTTATTGCATTTTTTGTTTAAAGGAAGTATCTTATAAATGAAAATCCTTTTAGACTGAAAGTGTTGTCTCTGATTACTCTGTGCGATATCTACATGCTAATGTGGGACACCACGTTATGCACTTGTTTTAAGCCTAGTTTTCCCAGAACAAGCCTCTAATATTCATTGAAGTGATTATTTTCTGATTTCTTTTACAAAGTGCACAGGATATCATTCATCAATTAACTGATATTCTTCTTAAATTAATGGTGTCGACAGAAAAATATTCATACATAATGCTAGCATTGTTGTTAGTGCACTCATTGCATTTATCAGTTTATTGATATCTTTGTTTTCTCTATGATGTCAATAAAAAAAAGGATGTATCATGTAAGCATTTTTGTTTCACAATTATATTGTATATTTGCTTGAATATTTCAGGGACAGGTCTAGATCGTCATCAAAACATAAGAAAAAGAAGAAAAGGAAACACAAACATAAACACAAGGGATCTTCGTCCGATGAGGGCAGCTCAGGTAGCGATTCTGAGGGAGGGGACTCAGACGATAAGAAATCATCACGGAAACGAAAGCATAAAAAGAAGAAAAGTAGAAGACATAGTGACAGTGATTCTAGTGATTCTGACCACGAACGAGAAAAGAGGAAGAAAAGGAAGAAAGACAAGAGGAAGAAGAAAAAGAAACATAAAAGACAAAGTGATGAGTCTGAGAAAGCTTCTGATTAAGATTTTGAATAATTTGTTTTATATTAATGTTGAATATTTTAGGGTAACTTTAAGATGGTTTGCATGCCATAGTTAATTATCATTCAGTCCTTGCAATTATGTTTTTATTTCATCCAGTTACGACGGTTCTTGTTTTGCAACAATAAGAAACCATTTTTGAAATTGTTTACGTTAACAAAGAAGCTGATTTACAAAAGTTTGATATGTGTTAACTTTTGTATTAAAGACTTACTACTCTGTATAGAAAATCTGTTACTAACATTTCAAACCAATAGCCTAAAAGACTGGGGAGTCTAAGGTTGACTTCTGATATTTGACCCTGATTCTGTGAAAATTGACTTAACGAATGTGCATGAAGTGTCCTCCTAGATACGCCTGTGCAGCTAATCAGGGACAACACAGTGTCCTCCTAGATACACCTGTGCAGCTAATCAGGGACAACACAGTGTCCTCCTAGATACGCCTGTGCAGCTAATCAGGGACAACACAGTGTCCTCCTAGATACGCCTGTGCAGCTAATCAGGGACAACACGTTCGCCTAAATTAGATTTTCATTTATGAGAGACATCATTTAAAGGAGAAATTCCAATCGGAAATTGTTGTCCTTAGTTATCCTATGCAGACTGCACAGGATAATCTGGTGTAAAAATGTACACACATGCATTAAGCCCAGTTTTCTCAGAATGAGACTCAGTTTATCATGACCTCAAAGTTTTAATTAAATGAAGAGCATGCATAGAAGTTTTATGATTAGAATGTATAGTAACACAAGTAAGCTTTGTAAAAAAAATCAAATTGAAGCTCTCATAGCCAGATCAGTGTATGTTTTGATAAAGTGTTCAAATGTGTTTACATGTTTTATTTTCTACACTTGTGACAGAGTCTCATTTCATTTAACGACCATTCTCATTATCAACCAACAAGTCTAGTTAAGTCTGTTTACAAAATTATTGATGACAAAATGGGTAACCATTTGTTATTTACAAAGTAATACAATTTCATAGTGTTTTGATAAAAACAATAAATAAAACTCTCAAAAGACTAGCATTCTCTATATTTTTTCATTTTAAGCTCACCTGAACACAAAGTGCTCATGGTGAGTCATTGTAGTCACCCAATGTCTGTGTTTAACCCTTTGCATGCTGGGAATTTTGTCTTCTGCTAAAATGTCGTCTGCTGAATTTCTAAAATTCGCATTTTCTTCGATTTTTTTCAACGAATACTATCAGAATAGCAAACAGTTTGGATCCAGATGAGACGCCACGTTCTGTGGCGTCTCATCTGGATCCAAACTGTTTGCAAAGGCCTTCAAAATTCGGTTCCCGCACTGAAAGGGTTAAACCAAAATTTTAGCTTGCTTCAACTACAGCTGCTACATTTTTCATCCAATCTTGATGAAACTTGTTAAGATTGTTTATCTGGAGAATATCTGGGCAGAGTTCAATTCTGGAGAACGTGTTTCAAACAAAACTAGCTGTCTATGGCAGTTCTTTGAATAACGTTGGTACCACTCTAGAGGCCTTATTTAGTATTTGTAAGCTATGTCTGAATCTGGGTCACCTGTGTCCATAACACCAGCTCAAAAGTTATAAAAACAACATTGATGTAGATAGATAGATAGATTTATTTCGGCAAGGAATGCATACAAGGGCATTTACAACATGTACAAAATATAAAATATAACATACATGAAAATAAATATACCATTACATACATACCAACACCAAGGATAACACAAAAATGGGTAAACCCATATTTCCATTGTGGTCCTTTGAGCTGGTGGCATGACATAGAGTGGCACTTAAATATTAAACAAAATTACATCAATAAAATGACCAACATAATTTAAATAAATATATTAAATACTATGCATGTATATCACAGACCATTTTGATACTTAAGATATCACAGATATCATTATTAATTATGAGATCCTAAAAATACACTATTAAAAAATGTGTAAGAAATAAATTAGATATCACAGATAGCATCATTTATTACACCATCCTAAAATACATAGAATAAAAAATGGAGAATGCATAACATTTTTGAAAGATAGGATCAATTTTGATAAAAATTGCTGACTAAAACTGATTCCTTAAGCCGAAAAAACAAACAATACACATAAAAAATTACAGATTTTCTAATAAATAATTTTTTAAAGATGACTTAAAAACAGGCAATCTGTCAATCTGTGTAATACTGGAGGGTAAATTGTTCCATAATGAGCATCCCGTGTAACAAAAGGACTTTGACCCGAAACCTTTGACCCTGGGGACAGCAAAAGCACCTTTTTGAGTTGACCTGGTCCTGTATGAATGAATAGAGGCCTGCGGGATAAAATGTTCTCCCATATAGTCAGGGGCCAAACCATTTTGAATCTTAAAAACATGGCCAAGAACAATCTGGTCTACACGTTTATTGACTGGTAGCCAGTTGAGCAAACGAAAATGTTCTGGCCCAATGTGTGCCCTTGCATCGAGACCTAGAACGAACCGCATTAACTTATTCTAGATGTAGCTCTAGAAGTAATACTTATGACTGATCTTAATGAAACTTGGTCATAATGTGAATATGTATAATTAACATGTATGTGTCATGCTTGAATCTGGGTTGAGTGGGTTCAATAAGTAGATCACCTTGTCAATTTTGAACAATTGGTGTTCCCAAAACTCAGGTGAAAGCTTAAGTGTTATCATGGCCTTCTAGTTTAATACCGGGAATGCCAACATGACCAGACCACATGTCCTTTTATTTGTTCAGGGAGTACCAGTTAATTGAGGGTTTTAGGCCTAGTATATGAATATGTAATTCATATTTATTTTGACATGGACGTATGTTATAGCAGCAATAATAATTCCATATATATTATAACTGGTTTCTCGATAATCATGACCAAAGGCCCTGCAAACATACTTCTTACTCAAATATACATTGCATATGGATCTAACAAAGGAAAACGTGAAAATCTACATATATAGCTACATAATTATTTGAACAGTGTATATTATCATGTGAAGTAATATTTTCTACACTAAAAAGTTCAAAAGCTGTGTGCGAATCTTTTCTACTTCATTTTGACACATTAAGTTCTAACTATGCAAAAAAGTGCACAACCCCTGGATATAAGTATTTTTGTCACCAGATATATAATTTTGTTTTATCATTGCAGACAAATTATGAGCTAGGATAGCAAGCATGTTTTTATTTAACCAAAATAATAGTTTCATGACGATTCATTTTAAATTATTTTTTTTGTCAATTTTTAGCTCACCTGGTTGCCCAGGTGAGCTTTTCTGACCGGTCTTTGCCCGTCGTACGTCTGTCCGTTAACATTTGCTCGTAAACACTCTAGAGGCCATATTTCTTGTCCCATCTTCATGAAACTTGGTCAGAAGCTTTGCCCCAATAAAATCTCGGCCGAGTTGGAAACTGGGTTGTGCCGGGTCAAAAACTAGGTTACTAGGTAAAAAAATTTGAAAAACCTTGTAAACACTGTAGAAGTCACATTTTATGTTCAATCTTAATGTAACTGTGTGAAAATGTTTGTCTTAATGATATCTTGATTGAGTTCAAAAGTGCTTCCGGTCTGTTAAAAAACATGGCCGCCAGTGGGCCGGGCAGTTTTCCTTATTTGGCTGTAGAGAAAACTTGTAAACACTCTAAAGGTCACAATTTTTGCCCAATCATCATGAAAGTTGGTCAAAATATTGATTTAATTGATATCTCGGACGAGTTCGAAAATGGTCCAGATCGGTGAAAAAACATGGCCGCCAGTGGGCGGGGCATTTTTATCTATATGTATATAGTGGCAGTTTTCCCTATTTGGCTATAGAGAAACCTTGTAAACACTCTAGAAGTCACAATTTTTGCCCAATCATCATGAAAAAGGGTCAAATTATTGGTTTTATTGATATCTTGGACGAGTTCGACAATGGTTCGGATCGGTGAAAAAACATGGCCAGCAGTGGGCGGGGCATTTTTCTCTATATGTATATAGTGAAAACGTTAACACTCTAGAAGTCACATTTTTGGCCAAATTTTCATGAAATTTGGTCAGAATATTTGTTTCTTTGATACAAGAGTTGAGTTCAAAAATGTTTTCGGTCAAACCTTGTGATCGAACACAATGGAAGTCACATTTTTATGCCCTACCCTTCGAAGAAGAGGGGGTATATTGTTTTGCTCATGTCGGTCCGTATGTCTGTTCACCAGATGGTTTCTGAATGATAAGTCAAGAACGCTTAGGCCTAGGATCATGAAACTTCATAGGTACATTGATCATGAATCGCAGATGACCCCTATTGATTTTGAGGTCACTAGGTCAAAGTCACGGTGACCCGAAATAGTAAAATGGTTTCCGGATGATAACTCAAGAACGCTTACGCCTAGGATCATGAAACTTCATAGGTACATTGATCATGACTCGCAGATGACCCCTATTGATTTTTAGGTCACTTGGTCAAAGGTCAAGGTCACGGTGACCCGAAATAGTAAAATGGTTTCTGGATGATAACTCAAGAACGCTTATGCCTAGGATCATGAATCTTCATAGGTACATTGATCATGACTCGCAGATGACCCCTATTGATTTTTAGGTCACTTGGTCAAAGGTCAAGGTCACGGTGACCCGAAATAGTAAAATGGTTTCTGGATGATAACTCAAGGGCACTTATGCTTAGGATCATGAATCTTCATAAGTACATTGATCGTGACTCACAGATTACTATTCACCTATTAATTTTCAGGTCACTAGATCAAAGGTCATGGTCACGGTGACCTGAAACAGTACAATGGTTTCCGGATGAAAGCTCAAGAGCGCGTATGCCTAAGATCATGAAAGTTCATAGGCACATTGATCATGACTTGCAGATGACCCCTATTGATTTTCAGGTCACTAGGTCAAAGGTCAAGGTGACCCGAAATAGTTAAATGGTTTCCGGATGATAACTCAAGGGCGCTTATGCTTAGGATCATGAAACTTCATAGGTACATTGATCATGACTTGCAGATGACCCCTATTGATTTTCAGGTCACTAGACCAAAGGTCAAGGTCACGGTGACCTGAAACAGTACAATGGTTTCCGGATGAAAGCTCAAGAACCCGTATGCCTAAGATCATGAAAGTTCATAGGCACATTGATCATGACTTGCAGATGACCCCTATTGATTTTCAGGTCACTAGGTCAAAGGTCAAGGTGACCCGAAATAGTAAAATGGTTTCCGGATGATAACTCAAGGGCGCTTATGCTTAGGATCATGAAACTTCATAGGTACATTGATCATGACTTGCAGATGACCCCTATTGATTTTCAGGTCACTAGATCAAAGGTCACGGTGACTCAACTTAAAAAAATGGTTTCTAGATGATAACTCAAGAACGCTTACGCCTAGGATCATGAAACTTCATAGGTACATTGAGGTGACCCAAAATAGTAAAATTGTTTTACTCAAGAACGCTTATGCCAAGGATGATGAAACTTCATAGGTACATTGATCATGACTCGCAGATGACCCCTATTGATTTTCAGGTCACTAGGTCAAAGGTCAAGGTCATGGTGTTTCAACTTAGAAAAATGGTTTCCAGATGATAACTCAAGAAGGCCTATGTGTAGGATCATGAAACTTCATAGGTACATTGATCATGACTTGCAGATGACCCGTATTGACTTTCAGGTCACTAGGTCAAGGTCACGGTTGCTTGACACAGTAAAATGGTTTTTGGATGATAACTCAAGAAAGCTTACGCCTAGGATCATGAAACAATATAATGGTCAAGTTGATAGAATTTTCTTATTAAATCAATCAAAAAATGGAATTTATGATGTAGATGTTTTTAACATCTTATAACTTTGTTATCCATCTGACATGTGTGCATTATAATCATTGCATCTTTTTAGATCACCTGATTGCTCAGGTGAGCTTTTGTGACCGGTCTTTGTCCACCTTCCGTCCATCAGTTAAAATTTGTTCGTAAACACTCTAGAGGCCACATTAATTGTCCGATCTTCATGAAACTTGGTCAGAAGCTTCGTCCTAATGAAATCTCGGTCGAGTTCGAAACTGGGTTGTGCGGGGTCAAAAACTAGGTCACTAGGTCAAAAAAAAACAAAAAACTTGTAAACACTGTAGAAGTCACATTTTATGCCCAATCTTAATGTAACTTTGTCAAAATGTTTGTCTTAATGATATGTTGGTGGAGTTCAAAAGTGGTTCCGGTCCGTTGAAAAACATGGCCGCCAGTGGGCGGGGCAGTTTTCCTTATTTGGCTATAGAGAAACCTTGTAAACACTCTGGAAGTCACAATTTTTGGACAATCATCATGAAAGTTGGTCAAAACATTGGTTTTATTGATTTCTCGGACGAGTCTGAAAATGGTCCAAATCGGTGAAAAAACATGGCAACCAGTCGGCGGGGCATTTTTCTCTATATGTATATAGTGAAAACATGTCAACACTTTAGAAGTCAAATTTTTGGCCCGATTTTAATGAAATTTTGCCAGAACTTTTGTTTCCTAGATACGTGAGTTAAGTTTGAAAATGGTTTCGGTCCGTTGAAAAACATGGTTGCCAGGTGAAGGTGGCAGTTTTTCTTACATTTATATAGTAAAAAGGCTTGTAAACTATCATGAATTACCGGTAAGGTCATGTAACATGAGAGACAACTCTTCTGAATATTGCATTAAAGTTTACAGTAGTTACTCCCCTTCGATGATTAATGTTTTCATAATAATACTGTGTAGTTGTGTCATTTATGTGTTAATTGTTATTCGAGGTTGGATGTTTTTATGCCCCCTTTCGAAGAAAAGGTATAGTGATCGGACTGTCCGTCTTTCCGTCACACTTTGCGTTAAGGTTTCGAAAAATGCTCATAACTTCTTTGTCCCTTGATATATAACCTTCATATTTGGTATGCATGTGTATATGGACAAGGCCTTTCCATACGCTTAATTTTGTTTACCCCTGTGACCTTGACCTTAGGGTCCGCGTTAAGGTTTCGAAATCTGCGTTTAGGTTTCGAAAAATGCTCATAACTTCTATGTCCCTTGAGATATAACCTTCATATTTGGTATGCATAAGTATATGGACAAGGCCTTTCCATACGCACACAATTATTTACCTCTGTGACCTTGACCTTGACCTTACGATCCGCGCTTAGGTTTCGAAATCTGCGTTTAGGTTTCGAAAAATGCTATAATTTCTATCAAAGGGTTTATAGGGGGCATATGTCATCATATGGTGACAGTTCTTGTTTAAAGCTCACCTGTTTGCTCAGTTGAGCTTTTGTGACCGGTCGTCCGTCTGTCCACATTTGTTCGTAAACACTCTAGAGGCCACATTTATTGTCTGATCTTCATGAACTTGGTCAGAAGATTTGTCCCAATGATATCACGATCGAGTTCGAAACTGGGTCATGCTGGGTCAAAAACTAGGTCACTAGGTCAAAAAAAAAGAAAAAGCTCGTAAACACTGTAGAAGTCACATTTTAATGCCCAATCTTTATGTAACTTTGTCTAAATGAATGTCTTAATGAAATGTTGGTTGAGTTCAAAAGTGGTTCTGGTCCGTTGAAAAACATGGCCGCCAGTGGGCGGGGCAGCTTTCCTTAAATGGCTAAAGAGAAACCTTGTAAACACTCTAGAAGTCACAATTTTGGCCCAATCATCATGAAAGTTAATCAAAACGTTGGTTTTATTGATATGTCGGACGATTTCGAAAATGGGCCAGATCGGTGAAAAAACATGGCCGCCAGTGGGCGGGGCATTTTTCTCTATATGTATATAGTGAAAACATGTGAACACACTAGAAGTCACATTTTTTGCCCAATTTTCATGAAATTTGGTCAGAACATTTGTTTCCTTGATACTTGAGTTGGAAAATGGTTCTGGTCAGTTGAATAACATGGCTGCCGGGGGGGGGGGGGCAGTTTTCTTATATTGATATAGTAAAAAAACGTTGTGAACACTCTAGAAGTCACATTTTTTGCCCAATCATCATTAAACTTGGTGAAAAGATTGGTTTTATATATATCTCAGATGAGTTTGCAAATGGTCCCGATGGGTCAATAAACATGGCTGCCAGGGGGCGGGGCAGTTTTCCTTATGTGACTATATAGAGAGAAACCTTGTGATGGAACACTATAGAAGTCACATATTTTGCCTAATCATCGTGAAACTTAGTCAATTCATTGGTTTTATTGATTTCTTGGACAAGTTGGAAAATGGCTCAGATCTGTGCAACACACTTTTTAGCTCACCTGATTGCTCAGGTGAGGTTTTAGGATTGGTCTTTGTGCGCTGTCCGTTCGTCCACATTGGTTTGTAAACACTCTAGCATTCACATTTCTCAAGCATTCTTTATCAAAGTTGCTGAAAGATCTCAGTCAAGTTTGATGATGAGCAAAATCACATATTTAATGCCATAATTATTGCCCTTATATTGT
Source organism: Dreissena polymorpha (assembly GCF_020536995.1). Lineage (NCBI taxonomy): Eukaryota > Metazoa > Mollusca > Bivalvia > Myida > Dreissenidae > Dreissena > Dreissena polymorpha. Next base: position 56,072,683 of record NC_068357.1, on the reverse strand, counting down.
CAAAATTTTCATTATATTTTACAAAATCCTTGTGAGCAAAGTTTGATGTTTGTAAATGGGGGTCAACTCAAAATATAGGTCACCATTTCAAATCTTACAAAAACAAAAACACTACCTACGCCAGAGTTTTGGTTCGATAATCAATAATGATGAAACTTGACCAGGATGTTTGTCTGGTCAATATCTAGGTCAAGTTTGAAATTAGGTAAAGATTGAATGAACCGACTCCTCTCAGGTGAGCGAACTAGGGCCCTCTTGTTAATGATTTAAGGCCCGTAATTCAGGCGAACAAATGATCTGGCAGGCTGGATTTTTGCAGGTCAAATTTGGTGGAAACATTATGCTCACATGCATTATCACTAAGTTTTATAATGATCCAATAAACTGTGCCCATTTTATTTTAAAAAGGGCTATAACTCCGATCAAGAACATCTGAACAAAATGAGGTGCAAAAGTTCACATGCAGGTTAATATGTTACTTAAGTTAATCCTTTCCCACTCAGAAGCAAAGTGAATATGGCTAAGTGCAAACAGCATAAAACCAGAACAGCCTGCCAGTAACTTGCATGCTATTCAGGTTTTATGCTGTTTGCTGCTCATCAGTATCTAAGGTTTGGAAATGAAGCTTTTAAAACTTGAATATAGTAAGAAAGGTCTTAAGTTGAATTTAACTTTCTAAGGGACTACAAATGCGTCAAAATATGTTTCTAAGTGGTAAAGGGTTAACAGAAATTCCTGTATTAAAACAAACAAAAATATGGAGGTGCTCTAGGTTACATACTGGTATTGTTGATTTGTAGCCCTCTATCAACAAGACTTGATAGACTTGAGATACACATGAAACAAGCTCCAATGTTTTTTTCATACAAAGGGAACACAACTACTGTTAAGTTGAAAACACTAACACCAAAATAAGAATGTGGGCAAGCTCACATGTTGGTTATATGTTTAAAAGTTGTAGCCCTCTCCTAGAGTTTTTGAGTTACAGGTTAATAAAACATCCAACAGACGGATATATGGGCAGAAAGACATGAGCAAATCCCCAATCACCCTCTGAAAGTGAGGGCAGAACAAATACTTGTAGATTAAAAAGGGTATATGGAACCCCATTTTGTTGTATCAAGAGCGTTTTCCTCTGTCATATAATCCCACCAATCTGTCCATCCCTGAATGTCTCTGAACCTCATAATACATTGAAGGATTTCAAACTTGTGTGGAATGAAACAGCATGTCATTTGTCAAAATATTTCCTCTTTGTCTGTGCAAAAGTAGTTTTTGAATAGATTACTTTAGCTACAAGACCAATAGTTCTGTATTTGACACTTATATATGTACATCATATCACCATGTTTGCCAAACTTTGGATATTGCCTTATTTTCAATATTATTTTTGTTTCTGCAACAAAAGATGCAAATTTGTTTTCTGGATATGTACTAATTGGCTTAGCAAATTTTAAGTTTATAAAAAACCTGTGTATACCCCATACTTAAATTGTAAAAACACCGCTTTTTGGCTAATGAAATGCATTAGCTTGGTTTTTCTATTTCCCATGGTTTTAAAGGCAGTTCTCTTATGGCAGGGGTTGGGTCAATATTCAAAGGTTCAATGTCTAAATCTAAAGTGTTCGGCAGTTTTTCACCCCTTTGAATCATTTCAACAAGTTCCATGAAGCTCTGAGGATAATTTCCTAATTCACTGCTTAGGTCTTCACTGTTTGATGCTGAAGTCTCACGGTGGGATTCTTCTGTGCACAATTTGAACAGAACTGAAAATCAAATACGGTTTAAGCTGGGTTAGGCATCCACAAGTATAATGTTGGTGCAATTATATTATTCTAAGTAGGTAACACATTTTTTTCTGTGTGTATATAGCTAAATCAATGATAAAATGAGCAATTAGGCACATGTAAGAAATATCAATGTATAAATTAGCCATGTCATGCGTAAATAGGTCTTAGGCAGCAGGCGGAGAGCATAGCTGCACATCCATGGAGTCTAGTCAGGAGCAACCCTTTCCACCAATGAGACCACGAAGCCTTGTATGAAGTTAAAGTGGATATCATAGCTCCTGACTAGGCTGATTGATTGTGCAAGCTGGTCTGGAGAAACGCTGGTCACATATGACATAAGACCTATTTTCGCACAAAGCAAATCAAAAAAATCAAACGAATATTTATGACACACTTTAAAGGACAACTATAGATGCTAGCTTGCAAACTATTAATCTAAGCTATATGCTTATATTAGTTCCTATTATTATTCTTAGATTAGTCTCAGCACAAGTGTCGGTATAACTGTTACAATTTACTACTCTGGTACTTTTTCTGCCTCTGGTAGGTTGGCATATACTAGTAGCAGTTGCACTGTCCATCAGGCATTCCATTTTCTGGACTTTTTTCCTAAACCCTTTCAGATATTGACCTAATATTTGGTGTGTGAGTCTACCTACATGACTCACAGATCAAGTGAGAGATCTGGTCCATTGATTTTTGGCGAAGATATGGGCATTTGACAAAGAAATTTTCTCTAAAATAACTGTTTTGGGATATTTTTTCAGAAAAGCTTTAAGATATTAAGCTGATTTTTGGTATGTGAATCTACTAGTCCATATAAACATACTCCCAGAGCCTACGCTTATTTTTGCTAGGGCATCTCAGCAACCCTTTGGGTTATAAAACTGAGAGTTAAATTATTGCAACAAGTGAGTCTACCTACAAGACTTAAAGATGAAGTGTGATTTAAAACTATTCTGTTTACTAACCGTTTTCCTGATTAAAAAAACAACGCGTTCATATATTTAGCTGATTTTTGGTATGTGAGTCTACCTACATGACTTACAGATGAACTGTGAGTTTCATTCCGGTCCTTTGATTTTTGGCAAAGTTATGGGCCTTAGACTAAGAAATGTTTTCTATAGTAACTGTTTTTCAGAGTTTTTTTTTTTAATAAAAGCTTTCTGATATTTAGCAGATTTTTTGTATGTGAGCCTTCTTACATGACTTACATATCATGTTCATGTTTCCATCTGGTCCATTGATTTGTTGAAGTTATGGGCCTTGGACTATTCTCAAGAGTGCTTGCAGATATGGACCTGATTGTAATGTGTGAGTCTACATTCATGACTGAATGATCAAGTTTGATCCGGTCCATTGATTTTTTATTAAAGGAATATGGAATTTTCTTAAAAATAACAAGTCCAGAATTTTTTCCGACACACTTTCCGATACTGTTCAAGATTTGTAACTGTATCACATATCAATAAAATGTAACTTTGTCAAGATGTTTTCCATTGGTATATACCTGCTGTGTGGCTTCAAATTTTCAGTAGGGGGCATTTTGTTACACAAACGCTGCTCTTGTAATTTATATTACCAAGCAGAAATTTCTAACACTGTGAGCTGCATTATGGGAAAACTGGGCTTAATGCATGTGCATAAAGCATCCCAATGAGCCTGAGCAGTCCACACAGGCTATTCAGGAATGAAAATGTCCTCTTTTTATTGTAGTTTTGGTTTCAGGACATCTCTTCATTACTAAAGTCCAGTTATAACCCAAATTGTCGTCCCTGATAACCTTGTGAGGACTGTACAGAATATTTGGGACAACACTTTACGCACATGCATTAGGCCCGATGTTCCCACAGCGTGACTCATGATTGATATCTAGTAGTACCTGTGTTTTCTACATCTCTTTTATTCTCAGCCAACCACTTCACATAACGTTCATAGTTGACTTGCTCAATTTCTCTGCAAACAGGCAACAGCAGTTTTTAAAGGAATGGATCTATAAAAGATAGCAAAAATAATCTAAAACTGAATGCAAATCAGCATGCTCATTTACAATTAAGGAATAATAATGATATGGAATAAAAATAACCTTATATGACAACAAGAGAGGGCCATAGTCACAAAGATACACACACAAATAAAGTTCGGTTTCAGCAAACGATTGGACAAAGTCTCTAAATTGATTTCGATTATTTGAAATTTGACCTTAAATTATGATCTTGACATTTTTTTGTTTTTCCTGCACAACCATCATTCTCTTCATGCAGATCACATTTTTACAGTTATTTGAAGATATTATTCATAGTTTTTTTATAAATAATTAGAAATTACGTCCATTCTTGGCATATTTATTATTTGGACAAAGTAGAAAAAGTAGAAAATAGTAGTTGCATAAGTTTGACGTTTGAACTTGAATTATGACCTTGACTGTGGACCTATGATCTTTGTAACTGAGCATAAAATTCCTTCTAATTATTAAAACGATTTTGGAAAGTCATTTGAAAATACCTTAATTCGCCCTTTAATTGTGGCCTTGACATTGGACCTACCGACCTGCAGGTTCTTGCAAGACGCTGTGACTCTAGTGCTCTAGCTAGGCCTAAATGGAAGGGCGCCCCGCCTTGCCCTTCCAAAGCCCAGCCCTGCTCTTCCGAGGCCCCGCCTTGCCCTTTTATTTATATTATCTTTTTTTGACAGATGATAATTTATAAATCTCATTGTAATTAATTTATAACTCATGGTAGACATTTTATTTGGATGGATTAATAATAATCGGAATAATATATTCTAACAATTATTATTAATAACATAAAAATAAATGCCCTTTTCAAATCCTAGCTGGAGCATCGGACTCATCATGTCAAACACTTCTGCCCAGTCATTTAAAAATCCATGCATACTGGACAAAAGTATGCTCTGGGAAAAGTGCTTAAATAACTTCTTTACCTGGATCCTTAGCCTTGAATCATGACCTTATCCTCAGACTTGGGTGCTTGGATCTTGTGCACCACACTCAAGCCGATCATGCTTACAATAAATTAAGCCAAGACATTTCAAAATCCATAGATGCTAGCCATAGTTATGCTCAGGACAAAGTGTTCATAACTGATTTCTTAAACTTTATCTTTGACAATATGTTTACTTTCACCTTTTTGTCCCATCATGCTTATCACTTCTTCCAAACTATTTGAAAATCCAGCCATGCTGGTCAAAATTATGTTCAGGGCTAAGTGAAAGCACATGTAAAATATGTTCAATTTGACCTTTGACTTATAATTGTGAACTTGACCCTTGACCTAAGGACCTGGTTCATGCTTGCAACTCTCTGCTGAAATATGCACATCACTTGCTATTTGAACTTTGCACCATGCTAAGCAATGTTAACATGAGCCTATAAAAGGAGTAAAACAAAATGAATGAAAATGGCAAGGCTCCTGTTTACACACATACTTCCAGAATACAAACAAAATTATTCACATTTATAAACAAATCATCCCAGTTCATATTCTATAATACAAAATGTACATATTATTTTCATAATGTTATTTAACCTTTTAATTATAGTTCATCATGTAATAGTGTATTACATAACATTTCCATTTACTTACAATGTGAATACTTACCTATTATAGAACTTACCTATTATAGAAGAATACCTGAGCTTTTATAAACGATTCCACTAATTTTTCTTTGTTAACACTTTCTCTGACATTTTTCCAGCCATGCATAAATTTTGAATTCCTAAGAAAATCATAATGAAAAAGTTTCTCAAATGAAATATCTTCCAGCACTATTGCTAAATGTCTTTCACTCTCTTCAACTTCCTTCTCATGTAGTTCTTTGTCGCAGACTTCTAGATCGTGGACTTGCCCTGCCATGTCTTGAAGGCACTGACAGAAACAAAACAAACTAATTATTGAAACTAATATTTCATAGAAAATCTCAATACTAAAGCAAGATTGTTTACATGATAAAGTACCACAGGAAAGATTTAAATGTTAAAAGTAATGCTTCAGTGTTTCTGGACAAAGACTTCAGCCTCCATGTGTTTGGACAATCTTGATATTGTCAAATATTGAACCCATGTGGCACATGTACCAACCACTGCCTTAACCCTTTGCATGCTGGGAAATTTGTCGTCTGCTAAAATGTCGTCTGCTTATGCTAAATTTATAAAATTATTATTTTTTCGACTTTTTTCAAAGAATACTATCAGAATAGCAAACAGTCTGGATCCAAACTGTTTGCAAAGGCCTTCAAAATTCGGTTCCAGCACTGAAAGAGTTAACCTGACACAACCATGTTTTTTTACAGCGGTTTTAAATTTATATGTAACAAGTTACATTATTTATATCTTACTTCAATTTTTGTTATTATTTCTGTCATAAATCAGACATAGATTGTTATTGATGGTTCAATTTAAAAAAGAAAACATCCTAAAAGTAAAAAAGTAAAACAACATGGAAATAATATGTAAAGATCTTTAAAGGTAATAATATTTGTCCACAATATCAGGGATTGTTTATTGATTTGGGGAAAGGACCTTGCCTGCCATTTTGAGGGAAAATTTATTGACAAAACTAAAAAAGGTGAAGAAATTTCCCAAAGTGAGCATGAAATTTGGGGAAAATAGCATCATTGTAAAGAAATTCTTTTAAGGGAAGTAGCCTGAATAAGGCACATGCTAAAGAAGGAAAAAAGCAAAACCGTTTTTGTAGTGTTCTTAATTTTTATTCATGGGGGATAAACTTGGTTCTTGGGACATAAAAGTGGACTACATACACAGAGTGGAGAATAAAGTCCCCACAACTCTGTCTCAAAAGAAAACTGTTTTAGTAGCTTACATTCTGATATTATAAAGATTTATGAGTATATTTGAGCATATTATATTTTAGATTAACAGATACAAGTCTATCTTAAAAATTGCCTGACATGCCTATCCAATAAAGGTGATTCTGGATATGACATATCAAAAACTTAATGAGCAATTCAACATTATTATAATGGTGACACAATTATAGTAAGCTTATAAATTGCAGCTGTGTAGAATTATGTTTTCTTTTATACCTAATGATAAAATATGACATTTCTGCAGTGAAATAACAGCAGTGAAAAGAACAAATTGTTCTTTTCACTGGTGAAAGATTATCATAAATAATAATTTTAGATTATCATAAATAATTATATATTTATTTTCTATGATCATAAGTGAATTAAAATCGACATTCCACCAAATCCAACAAATTTTCTTTTTATTTTATGCTTTTTCGCCGTTTATTTACATTATAAAAGAGTTTGACTGGAGAATTTCGCTGGTATAATGACGTCATTTTGTCACACTAATGACGTCATTTTGTGTTTTTAAATGTATTGAGGCACGCCACAGGAGAAACTCAGAGAAAGGGTAACTTTTCAGCGAAAGGGAAACAGATGTTAATTATTTTCTTGAAAAAGGGGCATCAAAGAAACGGAAAATTTGTTCATTTCAGTGTAAGATCATTTGTTATTTTATTCTTGATCATAGAAAAAGAATATTTTTATAAATGCCACTCATGAAAATATATTTTCTACGATCAAGAGTGAAATAACAAATGATCTTACACTGACATGAACAAATATCCTCTATATCCTGTAGCATATAATATGTAAGACACAAAAAATGCTGCTTGTCATGGCAATATCATTCGGCACTGTACATATGTAAAAATATATTTATGTATCCGAAATGTCATGATCCGAATTACATATTCAATTTAATTTACTTCAAATTAACTCCAAACGAACAATTCAGTCATGTAGATATTAAAAGTAAAATGATAACAGATACCTTTATTTTATAAATATTTACTAGGAATGACATGACATTAACGATTTTAGGAAGATTCAAAAAATAAAATTTTACCTTCAAATTTTTTACCTTTAGATTGCGGCCCACTTCCTATATCGTATTTACCAATCAGATTATTTGTTATGAAATATGGACCAATTAAAAACGGCAACACATGTTGTCGGTGACAATATACCTGGTGTTTGTAAAATTCAGAACATTACATAATATAGAAGAAAATGGTGCTTAAAGTAAATAAGTTTTATTATATAGCCAAAGGATATGCATATAAACTGCAGCTTGTTTGTGTACACCCTTTTTTACACAGTTATTAAGAATTGTCTTTACTGATTTAAATTTATTTTTGAATAGTGCCTTCCATCTTCAACTTGTTCCTGAATTATTTGAGCTTTGATACGTACATACTCGCTGCTCAAAAGCTGGGAGTTGATATTATTGCAACTACGATTTAAGCCAGGGACCTTTTCACAGATTTTGGCCAGTATTGAATTTTGTCATTAAATGCTTTATATTGATGCAGTTTATATGAATTTAAACATTGGATCCATCTAAAAAGCTTGAACCACTGACCCCTGAAGTATAAGTCTATCGCAGACCACTCGGGCATCCGTGCTCATACAATGAGTGGTGTATTTTATACTTTCTATAAGCAATCCTTTTAGTATGACAAAATATAAAGCTAACATGTGAATCTTTAAATTATTTAATTGTTTCGCGTTGCAACGCTTTATAATTTTCATGTTTTTAAATTGTCAAAAGATGCATAATTAATATGTCTTGTTGTTTTTTTTAGAGTTTACCATGGTCTTTTTATCCGGATGATGAGACAAGATTCTGGGTACACATCGGGCTTGTGGGCTTTGGATTTGTATTGGCTATAATCACTTTTGTAGTTCAATGGATAAAACCAGCGCCGTATGGCAAACATGAGGGAAACGAGGTAATTTCTTATTGATTTAATAAATATGTACTGATTTTGACTTTAAAAGGTTTTATGCACTTTTCACTTTTTTATGATGAATACATTATCATATTAACAATGTAATGGGATATTTTCCATGCCGCAGGTATAATATAGTGATGGGTCTGTCTACCCGTCTGTATGTCCCTCTATACACCACTTATATGATTGAATGCGTCATATGACATAAAAAATTCTTCCTACTAAATTTGATACTTTCTTATCTTTGAACAACACACCCAAACCCACTGACCTTTGACATTGACCCTTCTTTTGGACTTATTTAGAAGGTCAAAATTCTTGGTTAAGAAATTTACAGATTGATATCATCAGATTACTACTTACTAAAAAGCTTTGATACTTCCATTTAACACTCACATCACCAAACCTTATTTTGACCTTGACATTGACTTAATTTTGGAATGAGACTGATTCAAACAGGCTTCAAATCAATACTGGCAAGGCAATCACAGGTGGATATCAGCATTTATTGAACACAGCAGTTTTTTATCCCCCTGACACGGAGGGATATAGAATTTGTATTGTCTGTCCGCCTGTAAGTCTGTCTTGTCTGTCACAAACTTTGCAGGCTATATCTCAGAAACTATGTAAGATATCACAACATGAAACTTTATAGGTGTATAGATATCAATGAGGAGAAGTGCCATGCACAAGAACCATAACCGGATATGAAGAAAAATTGTAGCCAAATGGAAATTTCTTAAGCCAAATTTTATCATTTGTAGCCATTGGCAAATTTGGCGAATGGCAGAGCAAGCCCTGCACAGACAATAAATCAGCTCTCCTTTTCAGGTGAAAAACTGGGGCCCTATGATCCGCCAACGGCTGGGCCACATGATGTCTGACGCTTTGCCAGGGGTGGTGATGTTTGTCCTTGTAGGTTTTTATCACTTGCACAGTCAACTGGAAGGGAGCAAAGTTTTTTATCACCATTTTATGAATGTTGATGCAGTATATTTGTTCATCTTTTTGGAATGGGGCCAGGTCCCTTTTCATGGGGAAAATGCTCTGCGTTGGGAAATTAGTGTTGTTGCTTTTTTGCAAAAAAGCTTCAAATTAAGAATAGAAGTGTTTTCGGTATTATTATATCCCCGCCATAGGCGGAGAGATATTGTTTTGGCGTTGTCCGGCCGGCCGGCACTTTTGTGGTCGGAGCCATATCTTGGAAGTGCTTTGGGGGATTTCATTGAAACTTGGTATGAGTATATATATGGATAAGAGGATGATGCACGCCAAATGGCATTGTACGCATCTGTTAATAATGGAGTTATGGCCCTTTGTATCTTGAAAAAATGCTTTTTTGTGTCCGGAGCCATATCTTGGAAGTGCTTTGGCGGATTTCATTGAAATTTGGTACGAGTATATATATATGGATAAGAGGATGATGCATGCAAAATGGCATTGTGTACCATCTGTTAATAACGGAGTTATGGCCCTTTGTATCTTGAAAAAATGCTTTTTTTGTGTGTACGGAGCCATATCTTGCAAGTGCTTTGGCGGATTTCATTGAAACTTGGTATGAGTATATATATGGATAAGAGGATGATGCACGCCAAATGGCATTGTACACCATTGGATAATAACGGAGTTATGGCCCTTTGTACCTTGAAAAAATGCTTTTTTTGTGTGTCCTGAGCCATATCTTGGAAGTGCTTTGACGGATTTTATTGAAACTTGGTATGAGTATATAAATGGATAATAGGATGATGCACCTTGGCGTTGTCCATCCGTCCAGAAATATTTGTGTCCAGAAGTATATTGGCGGAGGATATCAATTCAACGAATTTGCTTGCTTTTACTTAGGTTGAACTTATATGGCTGGATGGAAGATGAACAAAACGTTGAAATCCACATGTTTATGCACCCGGTAGGGTGGCATATAGCATTTGAACTGTCTGTCCATCTGTCTGTCCGTCCGTCAGTCCATCCAAAAACTTTAACATTGGCCATAACTTTGTCAATATTGAAGATAGCAACTTGATATTTGGCATGCATGTGTATCTCATGGAGCTGCATATTTTGAGTGGTGAAAGGTCAAGGTCATTCTTCAAGGTCAAAAGTAAAAAAATACAATCCAAGGGAAGTAATAAGCTTTAAAAGGGAGATAATTTCTAAACCTGCCAAATGATATATTGACATTTTATTTCAAAGCGGCGCAATAGGGGGCATTGTGTTTCTGACAAACACATCTCTTGTTGTTGTTTTTAAACTTTCGTTTGGGACAAATATATACTTTTTTTCCATTGGGAATGGGCTGAATACCAGACCCGATTTTAAACGAAAAAAAACACACACTTTTATTGGAAAAAGATTTGTAACTAACATTAGGAAATTAAGATAATATTTGTTTGCTTTAAAGTACATTGTACTATAAAATTTAAAATAAAAGTGCTTTTAACATTGTGTTTGTTAATGTTGAACTCATACTTGACCCTGTGGCCGTAAATGGATTAAGAGCTTTTGCAGGGACTGAACAAATTATTGTGTTTTTTATATTAATAAAAGCACGCACTACTTTTATGTTGCTGTTATCACCTTCAACAAAAATTAAGTTATGTTGCATCCTAAACATGTGTCCAATTTGTTGTTTGAATGATTAATTTTATACTTCTTCATTTTACTTGAATAACACACAGGCCTATCAGGGAAAACACTTTCCGCCCTAAGCTGGATTTTGTTTAGAAGATACTTTCTTCAAACAAAAAATTCCATTAAAGAAGAAAGGACAAGGGACGTTAAGGGTCGTTATTTGCCTTTATCCAAATTATTTTCAATCTACTATGAACATAAAGTGCAGAGAGTCATCTTTTCAAAATATCCTCAATGCATGTATTTGTTCAAAAGACGTTATCTCCAGCCCGAGACAAAGATGCCCACTATTTTCCAATTTTGACGTCGTTTAACGTTGCTTTTTACGGCAACGTCACAACTACGAATTGTATCGACGCAGATTGCCGCGCTTATTATTCAATCAGCATTAAAAATTTGGTGATCCACAATGTGAGAAATGATTTAATTCATGTTCATAAATCAAAGTAACATATTACATGTCATATGATATTATTATTTCTTCATATCGCTAAATGTTTTACGCAAAATAATCACACATTGTTTATAACATTTTTTTAAATCGCATCATCATAATAAAACTAGAACATTCTTATAAGTAACAACGAAAATATTAATAAAACAACAACAAATACGGTGTAATATCATGACCTATTGTAATAACATATTCCGTATGCACATCCTGATCGCGTAACCTTGTACATATAGAGAATATTATGTGAGTTTTGGATAAATATCAAGTTTATCATGCGAGGCTTAGAACCGATGTAGCGCGAGGCATGCCGAGCGCTAACATAGTTCGTGCCGAGCATGATAAACTTGATATTTATCCAAAAATAACATAATATTCTATTTATCCTATTATTTCCTCACAATTTTCCATTAATAATTGTCAAATATGGCTTTTTTGACGTTTTAGTTTTTCCGTAGTTGACAAATCACATTCTCCAATTTTTGGAAAAACCCAAATCTGATTTAAATATAGCGATAGTATGAAGCTTATGTTTATACAATCGTTGTTATACTAACGATTTTCATCTGGTAAATGTTCACATTCTTCCAATAATGACATTTTTTTCTATCATGCCATCCACACATTATTCTGCCCATTGATATTTGTCACCAAAAAAACAAAAAAATAAAACCAGTCAATTTTATAAACATGTCAGTTACACGACTTTCAACAATCAGTATAAAATATTTTCAATGTTGCAAATTGTAATATTGCTTACATTCACATCTTTAAACAAGAGATGTGTTTGTCAGAAACACAACGCCCTCTACTGCGCACTTGACGCCTATTAATGCATTTAACCCCTTTTTCTCAGAGAAATCATTCAGCACACATTTTATAGACTTGTTTTGTCTTAATCAGATGTAAATGAACACACATTTTATAGACTTGTTTTGTCTTAATCAGATGTAAATGAACACACATTTTATAGACTTGTTTTGTCTTTATCAGATGTAAATGAACACACATTTTTAAGACTTGTTTTGTCTTTATTAGATGTAAATGAACACACATTTTTAAGACTTGTTTTGTCTATGTCTCAGAGCGCGTCTTAATATTTAATATGACACGTTAGCAGCATCTGAAATGTCTGCAGCCCAATTTCTCGGACCATCTGACGGTTGATCAGTTTGGTGTCGCCTGAAACAAAGGTACCACAGCGCACTTGTAACGTGCGCACATGTTCCAACTACACGTGCTCCCACTGGGCAGCTGCAAAACCATGCGTCGACTGACCCCTCCTTAAAACGTATGTAAGACCGGTATTGCTTTCGGGACACATGCCGACTTTGGAACTTCAAGCACAGCAAACTCCTATTGTGCACATAACCGTGAATTGAGTATATTCCGTCACTTGACATGTGCTCTTGTGTATAAGAAGCCGCCAGCTTAACTGTGTATACACCAAAGATTAGACATCTAAGTTCATCCTCGGTCATTATTTGACAGTTTATGTCTAGTTCGTCCATCGGTTTCCACGATGCCTTGGTTATTTTTTCTATGTCGTTGTCAGAGATGAATTGTTGTAAATCGTTGTTCTGCCCTGACAAATACAACATTCTCTCTGCAACTATTTTGTCTTGAGCGGAGTCCCCGCTACTTAGAGCCGGTCTGAAGCGGTTGCAGATTGCTCCAACAATTCGCACATAGTCACCTTAAATAAATATCATATATATAACAGGAATCTCATTACATAAATATACACATTATTATTAGGACATTTTAAATAATGTTAATACATATGTGTAGGATTGTATTAAGTGTATATAACGTGACGGTTTCACTCTGTTTACTCCATGTACGTTTTAACGCAAGTATGTGTTATCTATTTTGTGAAATGATTATGAATGTTACATAAAATATTTTACCAACAAATGGCACTTGGGTGTTTGGCATTGTCCTAGCTAAATATGTCCATGTCTTGAGTCTGCCATTGGTTGACTCGACAACCCATCGTATCTGTTTAAACAATACACTTATACACTTAGACCGTTGAAACGATAGTTATTTTAACCGTGCTATTAAATAATCAAATGATTGGCGAATTATCGGTTAAGCGAGTAAGTTTGAACACAGTATATAATTATTCACAAAAAGGTATAAATACATCTCAATATATTACATTTATATTGTGATCTAATCATAAATCAAGTACATGTGCGCGGAGATTTACCTTCGTCACAAGCCTCGACTTGTTAGACTCTTCGCTTGTGTGCTGTGTAGACCCCTTTCGCATAAAAGATGGCATCTGCATAGTTACACCAAGTTCTTCGAGAACAGTCGACGCATCTCGGAAACCTCTGTCAACTACGACCACATCACCTTCCTGAATCCAGCTCTGAAACGTTTTGTTTACGACATGAATGTACTCATATTTTCGTATTGACTATAATTTGTATTAGTATGATTATCGTACTCATCCATTATCATCATCATTATCCCGATTATCACCATTATCATCATCTACATCATAATAATGAATACCACCACCATCATCGTAATCAATATTATCATCGTCATCATTATCATCATCATGCGAATCATTATCGACCTTATCGACATCATCAACAAAATCATGCTCATGATCATAATCATCACCATGATCATGATATCATCATCATCATCATCATCATCATCAAGTTGGTTTCCTACATTTTGTTTTGTTTAAAAAAAAAAGTTATATGACATGTTTGAATGTAACCAAACCTTAAAATCCTCAGTATTTTGATTGATGATGTGTTTCAGTATATTTGCATCTGAGTTTTTGCTATCCGCCAAGTACGGTCCCAAAATAGATATAATGTAGCCAGTGGTGGACACAACAATCATTGGCTTGACAAGTGGCCTATGCTTGTGCATGGAGTACGACCGACGTGCGAAAGAAAAGTTTGAACTTTTTTGTATATATATATATGTTCCATCTAAAACAATTATTGATTTATTTTGGTCAGATGCAGCGAACAATTCTTGCGCTAGAGGTCGTGTATGGGTCGTTTTTATCTCCTCTCTGGAAACATGTTTAAATCCCATATTCTTTGGCACGAACGATTTCAACAAAGATTTTCTTGACGATTTCAACGCACGCCGAATCTGTAATATAAACACATTATTTATAAAGCCCACTTTCTTTTAATTTCCATAAGAGTGTTGCTTTTTTGTAAACTGCTTTAAAGATTTTTTACCTCTTGAAATATATCCTGTTAAAATAAATAGAACGATTTTCATTTTCGGTTATAGTAAGCAATATTTCAATTATGAATGCTATTACATACATAATTGCATTAAGAAAATGTTGAAAACTGATGAATGTTTACCATCATATTCATCGTCTAAAAAGACTGAAAAGTTACTTTTCTTCCACGATATATTGTGAAAGAGAAATTTAAAAATTGAAATTAAGTTTACCAGTATCAACATTCAATCTATGGATACATTTGGTAAATCATATCACAGTCGCCTTGGCATTTAAATAGGTTGTATTATCCGAACCACATAATACCTGCGCAATCGTCATGTTGAACAAAGTGCTGAGCAGCGCATTCCCTAAACTAGTTCTTAGTTTGACTAGGAGCAATGCGATGCATGTTCGAATGGACCTGGTCTTTGTTGTCCGTATGTCGTCTACATCACCGATAAGAGTTGAGAATTGGTCTTTCGTCAACCCTGATATATATATTCATATATGTTATTTACACTATAATATCATTGATTACATAAACTCATAAAACAATTATTAAAATTATTAAAAATATTCATGACCTGTGTGTATACATGTATATAAGATAAGGACAGTAGATCTTTCATTCCTCATCAGCGTGATTATGCAATTCAAATTAGGATGCGTACCAGTAAGATTCCAATAATCAGCATCCGTCATTGTGGATGGGTCGTCAAAATCGATGCAAGATTTTTGACGTTGTGTCGCACTTTGCCGTAGCGAGTTAATTAAACTGCTTATCTGTTCAGGTTCCATGTATGTTGTGGATCTAATTTTTCCTTGAATATCAGCAGAAAGGGTCTCTGGTGTAAACTTGCCCCCACTCATGTGAGTGTTACAACATCGCGATTTTTTTTTCAACAAAATGTTTTTGTTGATGAACAGTTGCATTATCGCCTCGCCCGGTATGGTTACAAACCCTTCGGACCGAGCGCCCTTCCTGTTACATATAGGACATATAGTATGGCTGAACCCAGCTGATTTAATGTTTAATTGAAACGGCGATTTCTTGTCAGACGGTTCATGTTGTGGATTTTTCTTTGGGGATGCACTTAATCTTGCCGCCGCCGATTCTGCTGTATACTTAAGACGGCAAGAATTATGAACAACGTCTTTCTCTGTAACTTCGTCTGTCAATAGCATATGCTTTCTCAAGTACTTTATAAGTTGTTTATTGCCATCTGTTTTTAATTTCCTCCTTTCTTTTGGGCCCACACGTTTGGTGCATATAGCACACGCATAAGATTTAGACATCCTTAATTAAAAATAAATGAAAGTATTTGTTTATAAGTCGACATAAAATTCTGAAATTAAAATACCACATAAAAAGTATTACAGTTACGATCGTAGCAGAATTCGAGCCCCTGAACTGTTCACGCATAATTAACTCGATGACGTAATAAAAACATCGTCATCAATACAGAGAACAAATATCGAGTTGAAGTGACGTAATTTAACTTGTCGGTTTTCGTCATAACTTTTAATTTTACAACGATATATATAAGCTTCATTCGTGTTTTATAACCGATTTGATGAAATTTAAATTAAAAGCATTTTTATTTGGCTATTTAATAATGCAACTGGATGATAAATAAACTGAATGTTGAAGCTACTGTAGTCTATACATTCCTAATACGCTGGTCTCAATTTTGTATCTGTGTAAATAAGATGGAATTATTGTGACCAGTTAATTTACTTCAACATTTAAACAAGTAGCAATTTATGTGATGGACTTTTAAGTTGGACAACTATGGATTACGGATAACCATAGAAAGGTATGTTTCTTAATACTCTCTGGTGTTCGTGTGAATTCATCTTTGAAGCTAAATACAAGAATGATTTTCGTGACTTATATTATATAACTGACTGAAAACATGTTTTATACAACATACCTGTCTGTTGATATATGATGATGAAACTTAACCTCACATATTTTGTTTAAATTACTTTTACTGTTCAGTTAAAATGATGCGAAGCAGACGCTGTATCTTCCATGTAGATTTATCCCGCTCGCTTGATAAGATTACTTCCCATAGGCCTAAATAAGTTAATGGAGTGGTCTCCCGTGAATTATACGAAACACTACCTTTTTTTAAGTTAAGATGTTAAAAAAGCAACTTGATTGCTTCCGCAATATTGCAAGGAAACAACCGTTCATGGTGATAAATTATTAACTGTTCAATCAAATGTCGATTAAGAAGAAAATACATGTATTTTTCACATACAGCGCACTCGTTAACCAAAAATAAAAAGATATCGATGAACAAATAACGAAAATGTATTGCATTTTTTTAAAGAATCAAGTTGGTTAACGTGTGCGCTGTTGTCATAAAATAGTGATAAACATTAAAAAATGCTCGAAATTCGCGTTATTCGAAGAAACGCGCGTGTTTGAAACGTTCAATGTGACGTCATCTATGCGAGGTACGATGCAATAACTATGAAAACGTAAAGCGCACGTCGTATTCTTCAAAATGTGATCTTAAATGGGTGCAATAATTAACTTTTACAAATATTTATATTTTTCAGGCAAATGACACGCCTTAACGTCCCTTGTCCTTGTTGTCCCTGAATTGCCTATGTGGCCTGCTCACTCTAATCTGAAATGACATCTTACGCACATGCATTCAACCCAGTGTGCCCAGAAAGAGGCTATATTTAATACTAGTTCATTAATCTTGAATTGTTCATTCTCTAGTGGGGTTTTTGTATTTAACCCTTTACCACTTAGATGCGTATTTTTCTGCATTTGTAGTCCCTCAGAAAGTTAAATTTAATTAAAGACCTTCTTTTCTAGATTCAAGTTTTAAAGGCTTCAATTCCAACCCTAAGTCATAGATACTGATGAACAGCAAACAGAATAAAACCTTAACAGACTGCGAGTTACTTGCAGGCTGTTCTGGTTTTATGCTGTTTGCGTAAAGCCATTTTCACTTTGCCTCTGAGTAGAAAAGGGTTCCAGAAAACATCGTACATGTATTTGATTTTTTGTTTTTCGTACCCAAAATTTTCGTACCCAAATTTTTTATCATACCCAAATGTTCGTATCAACATACACAATTGTGGTGATATAGATAAACTTAAATTGATGTTTTATATCCATCCTCTTCAAAAGCATCGTCACACCAGTACTGCCAGTACTTTGATTAAATCCTAGCTGGGACACTGCTTAGTGTCAAAGCAGGGTTCATGGGTGTCAATCTCAGCCCAACGACTACATAACATGTGTGGCAATTGATAATGGAATATGACTATCTAACTAAATAGGTTGTATAAAGGTAGACAAATCATGTTTACTTTTCTAGTTACATTTCTTTGGAAAAGTTTTCTGTAACTGAAGTTAAAAAAATAAAAAAAGTCCACAAGGCGATGATAGTAATAAAGTAGATGCAAAGAAACGTAAAATCAATGTTTTAGCATTCATGTGAAAAAACTGGCCTTAATGCCTGTTAGTAAAGTTTGGTCCAAGATTAACATGTGCAGTCCACACAAGTTTGGTCCAAGATTAACCTGTGCAGTCCACACAAGTTTGGTCCAAGATTAACCTTTGTAGTCCACACAAGTTTGGTCCAAGATTAACCTGTGCAGTCCACACAAGTTTGGTCCAAGATTAACCTGTGCAGTCCACACAAGTTTGGTCCAAGATTAACCTTTGTAGTCCACACAAGTTTGGTCCAAGATTAACCTTTGCAGTCCACACAAGTTTGGTCCAAGATTAACCTGTGCAGTCCACACAAGTTTGGTCCAAGATTAACCTTTGCAGTCCACACAAGTTTGGTCCAAGATTAACCTGTGCAGTCCACACAAGTTTGGTCCAAGATTAACCTGTGCAGTCCACACATGCTTATCAGGGGCAACATTTTCTGCCAATACTAGATTTTTGTTTAGAATAGAACGAAAGAGAGCAAGCTTGTCTGGGAAAAGACTGTACATACATGCATTTAGCCCTGTTTTCCCAGAAGGTGTCTCATTTGACAGATGTGAATGCATCGGTCTTATTCTCCAACTGGATCGGATTCGAGTTAGACATTAGAACAGGATGAAAAGCTGCAAACTAAGTAGATTTTGTCTCTTAATGCATCTTCATTATTTTGCAGGGGCATTATACATCCGTTAGTGATGAGGTACAGGAATAAACATGTAGCCCTGGGGTAGGTCTATATTCATTACCAAACATCTAGCACAATAGTATATCACAGTTTCATAGTTAATTCAGATTGCACAGGTCTTATTTTCATTTTGAATTATATTCTTTTACTATTTGTGCAGTAAAACAAACATAAAAAGTAATAACCCATGTGTGAACAACATCTTTCTAGTGTGTTTTGCTTTAACGGGCTAATATAAAGGCACCTCTAATCTTTATTTTCTTTGCATTATCATTCAGGATTCACGTGTTAGCAAAAATGAGCATGAAATGCTCATATTGAGCTGTTGTGGTCACCCTATGACTATGTTCGTCGTTGTGTGTCTTGTGTCCTTAGTACCTCTCAATAGAGACCACATGTATCACTCAATTTTGATTAAGAAAAGTTTGGTCTGACTGTTAATCTTTACAATATCTAGTCTGATTTTTAATTAGGGTTAATTGGATCCTCAAACTAGGTAATCCAATTTTTATTTAGAAAAACGTTATTATTGCACCCTGTTAGAAGCCACATTTATGTCTCAGTCTTGATAAAACTTTTGTTCTTGGCAATATCTAGGCAGAAATTCGAATCTGGGTCATTTTTAAACAAAAACTAGGTCATCAGGTCATGACATATCTTAGAAAAAATGTTTCACCACTCTGAAAGCCACATTTTTGACTCAACTTTGTTTATCTTGACTATTTCTCGGTCAAGTTTAAATCTGGGTCATGTGGGGTTACTAGTTCATTTCTATTGACCATTTGTACCTTGAACTCAGGTGAGCACTCCAGGCCCATTGTGGCTTTATTGTTGCTTTACAGAATAACTATTGGAGGGGGCCTCCCTAACATCTTATACCATTTCTTGAATGCAGACTTCATTGGAAATGCTGCTTTCCATGACAATTTTCTGTAGTAAGTATACAGTTTACATGTTTTACTTTGTTTGGAATTTGGCGCAAAATTTTGTTTAACATGGATTGAATTTTTTAAACACAGAAACGAAAAGAATATTTAGGCAGAGTTTGGATTTACAAACCAGGTTTCAAAGGGAAGTCAAAGTTCAAGGTGAAATATAGCAAATCAATGCCAAACACTTTTCAATGCCAAACACTTATACTATGCTTAATTTTGCATTATTTTTTTTCAATTACACTCCGGAAGTGACAAGCATGTTTGAATATAAAAAGTTGAAGACCAAAATTCAAGGTCACAACATACTTTCAGAATAAATATGATTTTCACATAACTTGGCCTAAGGTTTAGCATACAGTGACTGTGCGGCACTGAAACCAGGTCCTTTGGTTAAAGGTCAAGGTCATTAAATTGTGTTCATGTTTCAAATATTGTATTGAATAGTTTATCTAAAAAAAACACTATTCACCTTTGTGACTATGGTATTCTTGTTTTTATTAGTAAATGGTCATGCTTGTTCAATTCAAAAGATCAACGCCTTTCACATTTTTCAGTGACCCTCGATTCATTGTTGGTGTACTTGTCTATGCAGTTGGGTACATTATCAACCGCTGGGCTGACTTCAAACTGCGATCACTGCGTAAACCAAAGTCTGAAGATGGTAATTTAATGCCTTCCTCCCCAAGCAACACTGATGGTACACGGATTCAATTGCATTTTATAAAACTAAATTTAATTTAATTTATTTGTAAAATGTTTCCTGGTTTCAATACATTACCATGGTTACTGTTTTTCCTATAACTTTCTTTGCCGTCATATGTACAACAAATAAATATGTCATTCACATGAATGAATGTTACCCAGACCCAAAAAGGGTGTATTTAGTGACAAACTGGCACTCTTGTTATATCCAGGCAGAATGTTAATATTGCTTTGGTTATTATTCCCACTGACCTGGCATATTTCATGGACAACTCCCATGCTCATCATTGGCAATGATTTTTGTCCATTTACTTGTTCAACTGAGCCTTGTTCAGGGAAAACTTTGCTTAATGCTATTGCCTAAAGTGTCGTCCCAGTTTAGCCTGTGCAGTCTGCACAGATTAATATAGGATGGCACTCTATGCTATCATTATATTTTTCGTTTTATAAGAAAGTCTTTTTTTCGCAAAAATCCATATTAAGGTGGAAAATGTCGTCCCTTATGAGTCCGTGCAGTCTGCACAGGCTAATCTGGACCGTCACTTTACGCACATGTACCGGTATTAAGACCAGTTTTTCCATACTAAGGCTCAATTTCTGCAGTATATATGGTAAGTTTACCAAACTATTTTAGGGAAGTAAGGTTATACAATTGCTCTTGACCGTCTTTGGACATACATAACTTGCAAAAACATACATAACTATTTTAGGGAAAGTGGTAATGTAATTTCTCATGATGGTCTATTCAAGTACAAAATATACAAATAATTTCAGGGAATGCGGATTATGATATTCCTCTTTGTGCTCTATTCTAGAAAAAAAATTGCCCAAACTCTTTCAGGGGAATTAGGTAATGTTATTTATCACAGTGACTTATTTGAGTAAATATCATGCCCAAACTATTTCAGGAGAGTCTGGTTATGTTATTCCTCATGGTGGTCTATTCGAGTACATAACATGCCCAAACTATTTTGGTGAGCTTGTGGAGTGGCTGGGCTGGACGTTGGCCACATGGTCTCTGGCAGGGCTGGTGTGGACCCTGTTTTCTGCCGCCACTTTTGTTCCACGCTCCAGGCACAATCATGAATGGTAGGACAATATATATCTGCATTCAAGTGTATATGTTTGTTGTGGATAAGTGTTTTTTTCCCTACTTATATCCAAGTATGCTTAAGCTATAAACTGTGTATATGTTATATGTTCTACATTTAAAACAAAGCTTTTAAGCCTTGCAATGGGAAAACAGTGGATGTGCTTGAAATGTCTTCCCATATAAGCCAAATCAGAGAAAATTGTTTCTGCCCTAACTTGGTTATTACTAAGAAGAGACTTTTGTAAACAAAAAGTATCATAAAACGGACAGTGTCGTCCCTGATTGGCCTGTGCGAACTGCACATGTAAGTCAGGAAGACACTTTATGCAAATGCATGAATTCCTATTTCATAGAAGAAGACTCATATTTCTGCAGTAGAGTGTATTTTTGTAATGTTTGTCTTTTATTATGGAAACTGTTTTCTTTCCTTGTGATATCCATGTATGCTTAAGCTATAAACTTTGTACAAGTCATATTTTCTTCATTTAAAACGAATCATTTGTTTTACTGAGTATATGCTTTAAGACTGGACATGCTTTTTAAATTTATGTACCAAAATTTAGTAATATACCCCTCTAGGCTTAATTTGTTTTTATTTTTATTTCTATTATAATCTTAATGATTAGGTGTAACTTCCAAACGGAAAAGTATTGTCTTACTGAGTTTAATTCAAAGAAATAAATGCAACAAATACGAAAAAACACTATTTTTACTCTTTTTTTACCACAGGTATTACCCACAAGCTAATAATTAGTTTCTGTAATTTTAGGTACAGACAGCGGTTTGAGAATTATCCATCCAGACGAAAAGCATTGATTCCATGTATATTTTAGTATGTTCACTCATTAAAACGATCACGTTAATGTCAAACTCTATTGTGATAGTGTACCCCCCACTTAAAATGTTATGTACTGTGATATACATTTATTGCATTTTGTTGAAGATCCAATAAAACAGTTTAATTTTTTATATTGGATCTTATTGTATATGTTGGTATATTTTGATATTCAGAATATGAAATCCTGAAAACGAAACGGTTGGTTAGTGGAATAACCAGATTAAAACAAAAGGCATGTATATAGGATTTAAATATCAACATTTAATGTTCGTTATCTTAAGTCGATACAAACAAACGAGGAGTATGTTATATATACTGGTTTCTGGTTGTCCGTCTGGTCATTGAATTTCATGTCCAGTTCATATTTTGAAACATAAAATAAGGTGTTTAAATGAAACTTCGTTAATAGGAATATTTCATTTATACAGTATTTGAGCTGATAAGTCCGGTCAATAGTACTCGCACTCACATCTGTTTGCAGATATTATTGTAACGTAATAACCCTTCTAATTTTACCCCAGAAAACTAATGGACTGCATTATATTTTCTCAAATGTCAACAATACATTTTCTAAGCCTTGTTTATAAAAGACGAAGGATAGTTATTATTGGAAAAATATGGCCGATGTTCATAGTAACCTTATCATTCCTTATTCTATATAAAAAGATTAAAGTTTCTACGCAAAGGAACTCCTTATAAGCAAATTAATGGCTTCGTTTATTATGGATTCAGTCCGAAATGTTGTTAATTGCTCGCGGCATGGATTTTTAAGTGGTTTTGGAAATTTTAAGATGGAACTACTTTTAACTTTAATAAACAATTTACACAAGAAACATATTGGCGAGAGAAACCAAGCGCTAATACTACTATGTTCCGGTCAATGGTCCCCTTTCACGGCATGGGTAAAATTCTCAGAGCAGATTGAATCATTGATACAAAAGTAAAGTGTTGCGCATCAACATATTAAATCAAATAAAAAATAATGTGCAGCGAAATGATAACCTGGCTCAACATTTACAGAAGAAACATTCTATTCCAGAATAAACCACACTATCCATGCGTATAATAAAACTAATGCACAAGCGCGGCGATTCTAGCAAATTGTAATACGGCAACTACTATAAACTTGAAAGCACGCGAAACATTTCTGGTAACGTTTATTACAAGCGGAGTTTCATTTAGTTTTTAAATTAGGAACACTTGCCTTTTGGAAATCGAAAGTTACACAACTCATTTATAAAATTGACATTCTTCGAATTATTACATGTATATATATATATATATATATATATATATATATATATATATATATATATATATATATATATATATATATATATATATATATATATATATATATATATATATATATATATATATTCACAGTCTTTATAGAGATGATGTTATATATTACATGTTAACTGAAAGTATTCTCCAAATAGGGCGACTGTTGGATATAAAAATAGTTTATGGTTTCTAGTTTTCTTGAGCATAACGTGCTCATGGTGAGCCTCTGTGATCGCCTTTTGCCCGTCGTGTGTTATCAACATTTACCTTGTTAACGCTAGGTCTTTATAGTCCGACCTGCCTCTGTGACCTTTCAGGGGAGAAAGTTTAATTTTGAGCCCAAGTAGGTCAAATTTACCCCGGCTTCCCGGGTATTCGCCAAAGATATAATTAAGATCCAAATATACCAGTGCACGGTGGCCAATGAGACCTTAATGTGCACTGGTAGATAGACAATCTCAAGACAAATTCATGTCTGAACGCAGCACGGCCAAGGGACTGCAGCACACAGCTCCGCCTTTATGGCCCCACTTGTCGTCACCGGCCGTCGCCTTCATCCCCGAGACAGTTTCCCCAGTGCGTTGAGCGTACTGAGTACCGCTGTCCCGGGGTCCCTCTCTAAAGCCACCCCTCGATGTTCATGGAACTGCTTCAAGCCCTTCCCCCCGGACAAGCAGCCCCAGGTCCGCCCGTATGTCCTCCACACTGGTGGTCTCGCTGTCCCACTGTTCCCGTCCCTCTACAGATGGGACCTCTGGCAGATCCGGGCCAGCGAGCTCTCGACGAAAAACAGCGGGTGACAAATCCGCTGCATCTTGGAGAAGACCGCGATCCCAGCAGTGTGGAAGACGTCCGGCTCGAGAGTCATTGGTGACCATATGATATCCATACCAGGTTCAGCTAGTAAGGAAGTAACAGATAATTAAACGATTGTGTTTCCTTCTTAATCAAATAAATGAAACCATATGTCACATGAATAATTATTCTGCTTGAACATTTATTAGAAAGCAACATCACTTTTAACAACTTGATTTCCTGAACAAGATTATTTGTAGCATTTCTATAATCATGGTTCATTGTGAAGTTAGTATTGCTTTCTCATGTTTCAGTTGAGAACAAGAAAGGAATTAAATACTCTTTTTTTTCTAGGTTAGCTGGATCAAGTGGTTATTATGAGGAATTTTAAGACTATAAGGCACCTGTACAGTGGTTTTACCATAGAGGACTGTGATCACAAATCAGTATTTGTTTTGTACATTTTTTATATTTGCCTTAAATATGTATCTAAGTGGTAAAGGTTAAATATGTATCTAAGTGGTAAAGGTTAAATACATTTTACATTTACCTTAAATATGTATCTAAGTGGTAAAGGTTAAATATGTATCTAAGTGGTAAAGGTTAAATACATTTCTAAGTGGTAAAGGGTTAAATACGTTAGCTGGGTTAGCAGAGCCACCCACAGAAGTTCCCCTCTATAAGGAAATATGTACAGGTGAGAAAATCTTCTGCGGGCGACTCTCGCCTAGAGTTAATGTCAAGGTCGTTCTCTGTGCAAATGTTTGTATCTCAAAACGAATTGACCTTTTTGCTACTGCAAGCTAAGGAAATCCGACCAATCAGAGCCATGTTTTTAAAATGCCGTCAGCCAATAAAAATTTCGCTTTTTAACAGCGTTAGGCACGGCGTACGAAACAAGCTGAAAGTGCGGTCCTTGATTAGCCTGTACAGACTGCACCGTCTAATCGATGACGACACTTTCAACACTTGCATATAGCCCAGTTTATCCAGAACGCGGCTCATATAATTTTAAACTTCAAATATTTCATGCACGCATCATTCATACCCTATTGTTAATACAAATCATTGAATTATAGCAAGTATTAATTAAAAATGCTAAGTGATTTCATCTGCAAAACTGGGTTGAACTATAGTAACCGGAAGCACCATTATATACATGTTCAGCCAAGGTTATGAATATTATTGTTATTTGATATTTCTATTTTTTGGGTCCTTAGTATCAACTAAAATATACTTTAACATACATATTTTGGCAAATATTTTTTCTTTGATTTGAGCATGTTGCAGAAATTAATACGGTTAGAGCAGCGAAGGGTAACTTATATATGAGGTTGAAATTTTTAATGAAAAATGATTCATCTACCTTCGTTGCCACGCGGAAAGGAAAGGAGCTACACACGTTTTCCATCGTTATCGCATGTTGTTGATGCCTTGACAGGACGATTATCTCAATATCTTGCTAGACAAGTATCAGAAACACGAATTGAACAATATATCGTTGTCCAATTTACAACACTCGTTGCAAGCATGTTAACTAGCGGTGTCGGCAAAAGATTTTACCTGTTTATACTGATGGTTTTTCTTCGTGCATGTCATTCAAACCGATACATCGAGGTGAACGTCTTATTTGACAAATGATTGAAATGAGTTTTCTCTTATTGCTATAAACTTAATATGTGGTGCTGTGAGGTTAATTTTCATTTGCATTAAAATATTTTGTTGTTTTGTTTTTATCTGGGCAAAGTGTGACGTTTGGAGCTCCTTAAAAACGGTAAGACAGACCAACATGCTTTCGATTGACCATTTCAAGACGGTGGTCCCAGTTGTACTAATGTGTGTGTGTGTGTGTGTGTGTGTTTCTTTTCTATTTGTAGGCTATGTCTATTAGACTTGCTGTCATTTTGTTTGGCAGTTGGTTCCTTGTCATTTATAAAAGATCACTTTTTATAATAAGGTGTCTCTTTTTCTGCGGATGCAGCTAAAAGTTCTCTCGTTTGGATAAGTTTGCACTGCTACTTAAATATATTGCCCTATTAGAATATATACATGGTAACTTGTACATACTTAAATGGCACTTTGTCTGATTTTCTTCAATGATGTTTTAGTGCTAAATAAATACAGCATCATGAGCATGATGAGCATCTCCAGAGAAATATAAACATGAAACATCTCGGAATTTGTATCGACGCAGTGTACCAATAGTATAGTTATTCGGAACTCAATCGACACGGTGTTTTCCGATAGTTTACATCAGGTCCAAATCAAACTGCTCTCAACCAACCGAATTATGAAATGTCATTCGAATTTGACTGACCGCAAATATAGTTAACAGTTATTAGTACGTTGACATTAGTTCCAGATAAGGTATATTCCTATAGCAATTTTGTACTACACAGTGTTTACGACACGATGTAAAGATACAATGATATAAATATGAACGAGTTACAATATTGAGATGGTCAAGAAATGGTATTGATATTGTTTTTGAGCTCATGGTGAGCTTTTGTGATCGCCTTGTGTCCGTCATGCGGCATGCGGCGTCAATATTTGCCTTGTTAACACTCTAGAGGCCAAATTTATAGTCCAATCTTCATGAAATTTGGTCAGAAGATTGACCTCAATAATATCTTGAATGAGTTCGAAAAAGAATACGTTTGCTTGAAAAACATGGCTTCCAATGGACAATTTTCGTTACATGGCGATAATATGGCCATAATAAAAATCTTGTTAACACTCTAGAGGCCACATTTATTGTCCGATCTTCATGAAACCTGGTCAGAAGATTCATCATAATAATATCTTGGACGAGTTTAAAAATGATGCCGGTTGGTTGAAAAACATGGCCGCCAGGGGGCGGGGCATTTTTCCTTAAATGGCTATAGTTAAACCTTGTTAACACTCTAGAGGCCTCATTTATTTTCCGATCTTCATGCAACTTGGTCAGAGGATTTGTCCCAATGATATCTTGGATGAGTTCGAAAATGGTTTTGGTTGCTTTAAAAGCATGGCCACCAGGAGCCGGGGCATTTTTCCTTATATGGTGTTATATGGCTATAGTTAAACACTGTCAACACTCTAGAGGCCACATTTATTGTCCACTCTTCATGAAATTTAGATAGAAGATTGGTCTCAATGATATCTTGGATGAGTTCGAAAATGGTTACGTTTGCTTGAAAAAAAATTGCCACCAAGGGGCGGGACATTTTTCCTTATATGGCTATGTACGGCTATAGTAAAATCTTGTTAACACTCTAGAGGCAACATTTATTGTCCGATCTTCATGACACTTGGTCAGAAGATTTGTCGCAATGATATCTTGGATGAGTATGAAAATGGTTACGGTTGTTTTAAAAACACGGTCACCAGAAGGCGGAGCATTTTTCCTTATATGGCTATATATTGATTGAGTAAAACCTTATTAGCACTCTAGAGGCCACATTCATTGTCCGATCATCATGAAACTTGGTCAGACGATTTGTCCCAATGATATCTTGGATGATTGCGAAAATGGTTCCGGTTGGTGGAAAAACATGGCCGCCAAGGGGACGTGGCATTTGTCCTTATATAGCTATATTAAAACCTTGTTAACATTCAAGAAGCCATAATTATTGTCCGATCATCATGAAACATTTGTCCCAATGATATCTTGGACAAGTTCGAAAATGGTTCCAGTTGCTTGAAAAATATGGCCACCAGGGGGCTGGGCTTTTTTTTAAAGATTAAATTATCCGATTAAATAAACAGTAACTAGCCGTAAGAATAATCAAGTCTAAGTAGTAACATTTTTGCCCCCAAATAAAGACATCTTAAGAAAACACTTGATTGATTAAGTGTGTGTCTGATACGATTAAGGATGCATGCAGCGTAAATTCTATCTACGGAATCTGGGAACAATTTGATCTTTACATGACGACGGAACGCGTTCGTCCATGACAGATAAACTGAAGAACTAAGGCGTGTTATGGACTTGTTTTGTTGTACGCGTGTTTACCATTTGCACTTTAAATTGCTGTTGGAATTAATACGAAATTAACATAACTTTTTATCGTGAGTGTTGTCAATGGCAATATTGACTTTTGAACAAAATATCGCGTGCATTAAAATGCCTAATAACCGTTTTCAGCTGCTTAAGTGTATTTAAAAAAAACAAAAACAAGGATGTTTAAACATAAACAAAATGAAGGGTCCCTCTTGTTCGATGCATTACAAACCATGCATGTTTTTTTATATTTACAAGATAGATTGGCTCTCGTTTTAAAAATCTATACACTT
The DNA here is from genome assembly GCF_020536995.1 of Dreissena polymorpha. Lineage (NCBI taxonomy): Eukaryota > Metazoa > Mollusca > Bivalvia > Myida > Dreissenidae > Dreissena > Dreissena polymorpha. Next base: position 56,043,733 of record NC_068357.1, on the reverse strand, counting down.
TACATTTTTAAAGCAACATACATTATTTACGTGTTTGTTTGTATCGAAAGAGGTTACACAACTCAAACATGCACATAGAGGTTACACAACTCAAACATGTACCTAGAGGTTACACAACTCAAACATGCACAAAGAGGTTACACAACTCAAACATGCACTTAGAGGTTACACAACTCAAACATGCACATAGAGGTTACACAACTCAAACATGCACATAGAGGTTACACAACTCAAACATGCACATAGAGGTTACACAACTCAAACATGCACATAGAGGTTACACAACTCAAACATGCACATAGAGGTTACACAACTCAAACATGCACATAGAGGTTACACAACTCAAACATGCACCTAGAGTTTACACAACTCAAACACGCACAAAGAGGTTACACAACTCAAACATGCATATAGAGGTTACACAACTCAAACATGCACATAGAGGTTACACAACTCAAACATGCACATAGAGGTTACACAACTCAAACATGCACATAGAGGTTACATAACTCAAACATGCACATTCATCGCCCATTATACGGATTATTTTATTACAACATATCAACGATAATAATGATAATGCCCCCCCCCCCAGACGCATTTTCTACAAAACAACGCAGTTACTACAAAACAACTCTAGAAATAAACCTGTTTAATACTGTTTCATAAGCATGCTGAGTACAATCAGTAATCATTATTTTACCTTTTCGCACATGTAATGTCGGAATTCAGTCTGAACTAGATTGACATACGGCATTGTGCACACTGGTATATGCCATGGCTTACCGCGTTTTATTGCTGACTTTCTTTGAAACTAGTACTGCATTCACTATATAAAATATGAGATAAGAAAACCGTTCATTATTAAGTCATTCCAATACACGCGATTTAACAGATTTATTTGCCTATAAATATGATTTTCTATTATGTAATTTAAAGCCATTTGATATATACCCTTCGTACTGCAGAGGCTACTATGGGACGATACTTAACGCACTTACAGTAAGCACTGTCGGACCGTATTTGGTACAAAAACGAATATGATACAAGTTTGTACCATATTCGGCCGAATATGGTACAACTGTCTAATTGTACCATATACGTATCTGCAGTTTTGGGGTAAAATGCCTGACCGAATATGGTACAAACTTGTACCATATTCGGATGAAAAATGTACCACATTCGTTCCGAATATGATACACACTCATCATCGTAATCATCATCATCATCATCATCGTTATCTCATCATCATCATCATCATCATCATCATCGTTATCCCATCATCATCATCATCATCATCATCATCATCACATCAATTATCAACACCCCAATGATCATCATCGTTGTTATCTTTACCAACACCACCATCATCATCACCATCAAAACCAACATCATCATATCCATTATCATGATCGTAATGGTGATCACAAAAGTTTTTTTTGTGATGATAATGACAGCGATGTTTTCGGTCGATAATGAGGATGTTGTGATGATGATGACGACGATGAGAATATCATCATCATCATCGGCCAATAAACATCGCCATCATCATCATCACAAATATTTTGTTATCATCATCATCATTATCATCATCGTCGGCCGATAAACATCGCCGTCATCATCATCTAAAAACTTATCATCATCATTATAACCATCATCATCGTCCGATAAACATCGCTGTCATCATCATCCCAAAACGTTTGTTATCATCATCATCATCATCATCATTATCATCATCATCATCATCATCATCACCACAATCATCAAACCCCAATCATCATAACCACTGTCATCATCATCACCACCACCATCATCATCACAATTTTTTTACCATCATCATCATCACAAATGTTTTGTCATCATCATCATCACATATTCATTTTACATTTTGTATTTTATAATTTGTTTCATTCAAGAGATTCAACAAACTTGTACTTTTTTCATTTATTGGTATACTGACAGGATTTTTCAAAGTAATATTGAAGAACATAGAACAGCATTTAAATTTTAATCCAACTGTAGCATTTTGACAAGACATAATATACATATATACATTCATTTTAGTAGCAGCCAAAATATCCCAAATGTGCTTCGTAAAAAGTTACCAGTAAATGAGCAAATGACAACAAATTTCCGGTAGAAGAACATAATCATCAATCACAAAAATAACATAACAGGTTTCCAAACACCGATATACATGTATATTTCACCTGTAATGTCTGTACATGACATCTATGATATCATACCAACCGATTCCACTAACACGCAAACGCAGCCATGCGTTTGCCCATTTTGGCCCCTTGATGATTTCTTTTATTGCCGAAAATAAGACCGCTGTTTCTGCCCGCTCTTGTTAATAGGAAACGAACGCTAACAGGATTTCTGTTACTAGTATCTAGTCCAATATCCGGCCGAATGTAAATTCTAGGTGTTTGCAAACTCATTGACCTTATTAAATCTCTAAAGGGTTTGCCGACCTTCGCCAACACAAACTGGATTGACGGGTTTGATTGTATGCAGAACTTAAAAATTTCAACTTGAATGTGAAGTGGTAACATCAGAAATGGAAAAGTCGTTCGCTTCTGTGCCCTCCTATTGTTTATCATATCTTGAAGCTCTTTCAGGGCTGAACACACAGAGACGTCACCGTTGTCGCCAGAGTCACCGTTGTCGCCGGAGTCACCGTTGTCGCCAGACGCAGCGTTGTCGCCGGAGTCACCGTTGTCGCCGGAGTCACCGTTGTCGCTGGAGTCACCGTTGTCGCCGGAGTCACCGTTGTCGCAAGAGTCACCGTTGTCGCCAGACGCAGCGTTGTCGCCAGATGCAGTGTTGTCGCCAGACGCAGCGTTGTCGCCGGAGTCACCGTTGTCGCCAGACGCAGCGTTGTCGCCGGAGTCACCGTTGTCGCCGGAGTCACCGTTGTCGCTGGAGTCACCGTTGTCGCCGGAGTCACCGTTGTCGCAAGAGTCACCGTTGTCGCCAGACGCAGCGTTGTCGCCAGATGCAGTGTTGTCGCCAGACGCAGCGGTGTCGCCGGAGTCACCGTTGTCGCCAGAGTCACCGTTGTCGCCAGACGCAGCGTTGTCGCCTGACGCAGCGTTGTCGCCAGACGCAGCGCTGTCGCCAGAGTCACCGTTGTCATACGACTGTTCTAAGCGTGATATTATGTCCTTGTACACGCGTTGATTGATACGGATACTAACGTAATGCATGCCAAATCCTTCTGGGAAATACCCCAATGCAATTGTTCCAACATCACCATCGAACTTTCCATCTGCTGACACAATTGATGAGTGTTCTAGTCCTCGGGTAGAAACTACCAGGCACTGCAAATTATATTCTCTCATAAGTGCAATGAGCGTGAGGTTGTCGCCGTATGTCCCATTCTTAGACATATTCTTAACGTATTCATCAAATGTTTCATCATAGACAAAAGTTTCATAGAAATATCTGTTTTCTACAATGTGATGGACTGCTTCCTTACGTAAAGCATCTACGTCTTTGTATATACCAATTTTACCAAGTTGATGCGATATAGCAGCAAATTGACAATTTCCATCCGGATTTGGGTCCATGGCAATATTCACCCCATCCAACAACTGCAGATTTTCATGGTGTGTTAAAACATGATAGTACTTAGTTCTGTGATTTTGTTTCTCTGAGCGGTTCTGTTTTAATGAATGTTTTTTAATTTTTCGTTGTTTCTCTAACGCAACAGTTAGGCTAGTCATGTTTTCGACCCCAACCGATTTGCCTTACGAATCCAAGTTCGGGTTTGTTCGGTACTTGAAATGACACGATATAAACACCATTTCGTTTTACTTTTTCTACCTTGCCTTCGATAACATATCTTTTGGTTGGCACCCTGGATTTTCGAAAGGGATAGCGAATTAATACTGTCTCTCCTACTTTGTACTTGCTTGGGGAAGTTGCGTTTTTCAACAGCGACCTGTAAGCCTTTTTATTTGCTCGCCGTATGGTTTTCTTTATTTCACGAGAACTATGACGTTCTTTGGTAAAAACATGACTTCTTCCGTAGTAGGCTTCAAAGGGCGTGAGACCCCCAAGAACTCGTTTGAAACTTGTGTTTATGGCATAGGCTAAATCTTGAAGCCCTTCGACCCAGTTAAATCCACGTTTACTTTTTGTTGCAAATAGAATCTTGGCCTTTATAACACTGTTTGACCTTTCACACTTGCCCTGTGATTGAGGATGATACGGCCTACTATTGATCATTTTGATGTTGTACTTGTTCAACAAAAGTTTCATACTAGGGCCTTTAAATTCCAGTCCGTTGTCACATTGGATGATGTCAGGGGCAAGGTTAACCATCAACACGTCCTCTAATGCCTTTGCAACTTCACGCGAACTCTTCGTTTTCAGGGGTTTTGGCATAACGTACCTAGAATAAACGTCCACGACTTGTAGAATATAACTGTATGTGGACCCCTTGTAGCTAACACTTTGATTGTTCATGTTAATTATGTCAATCTGCCATCTTTTGCCTGGTTCCTCTTCTGTAATTGTCTTTGGCTTTGGCTTGTTTGTAAATCTCGGATACTTCTCATGGTAATACTTGCTATTGTACAGTATTTCAAGGATAGCTTGTTCCGAGAACCCCGTGTAATTTACTTTCAGTTTGTTGTAAATAACCCTTGCTCCACATCCTTTGTTTTCCATGAACATCTTCTCAACAAATCTAGGAAGATCTTCTTTCACAAGGACTTGCTTTCCGCCACACAATAAAGAACCCCGGTCACCAAGCTCGAAGTCCTTACGTTTTCTAATCATGGCCAAACAATTATTCTCTTCAGGTGTCCGTTTCTTCACAGGGACATCGAACGATCCGTTTAAACATCTGACAATAATGTCGTACTTCGACCTGGGCAAGCACCCTAATTGCTTCCTTTTTATCCTAATTGCTTCCTTCATCTGAAATAATATAATAAGTTATTATACATTTATACTTCATTAGTTAATAGAGCTTGTATTGAACACCGCGTGTCGAAAACGAATGTCTCACGACATGAGCTGAGCTAAAATCACTCGTCTGATAGCTCCGCTAAAATTTACAATCCGAACTTCCGGGCAATATGCGCAATGAAAGTAGCAAGTACTTCATGTAAAGTTTCATTGAAATCCAACCGAATTCAAATTCAAAGATATAATTAAGATCCAAATATACCAGTGCACGGTGGCCAATGAGACCTTAATGTGCACTGGTAGATAGACAATCTCAAGACAAATTCATGTCTGAACGCAGCACGGCCAAGGGACTGCAGCACACAGCTCCGCCTTTATGGCCCCACTTGTCGTCACCGGCCGTCGCCTTCATCCCCGAGACAGTTTCCCCAGTGCGTTGAGCGTACTGAGTACCGCTGTCCCGGGGTCCCTCTCTAAAGCCACCCCTCGATGTTCATGGAACTGCTTCAAGCCCTTCCCCCCGGACAAGCAGCCCCAGGTCCGCCCGTATGTCCTCCACACTGGTGGTCTCGCTGTCCCACTGTTCCCGTCCCTCTACAGACTGGGACCTCTGGCAGATCCGGGCCAGCGAGCTCTCGACGAAAAACAGCGGGTGACAAATCCGCTGCATCTTGGAGAAGACCGCGATCCCAGCAGTGTGGAAGACGTCCGGCTCGAGAGTCATTGGTGACCATATGATATCCATACCAGGTTCAGCTAGTAAGGAAGTAACAGATAATTAAACGATTGTGTTTCCTTCTTAATCAAATAAATGAAACCATATGTCACATGAATAATTATTCTGCTTGAACATTTATTAGAAAGCAACATCACTTTTAACAACTTGATTTCCTGAACAAGATTATTTGTAGCATTTCTATAATCATGGTTCATTGTGAAGTTAGTATTGCTTTCTCATGTTTCAGTTGAGAACAAGAAAGGAATTAAATACTCTTTTTTTTCTAGGTTAGCTGGATCAAGTGGTTATTATGAGGAATTTTAAGACTATAAGGCACCTGTACAGTGGTTTTACCATAGAGGACTGTGATCACAAATCAGTATTTGTTTTGTACATTTTTTATATTTGCCTTAAATATGTATCTAAGTGGTAAAGGTTAAATATGTATCTAAGTGGTAAAGGTTAACTACATTTTACATTTACCTTAAATATGTATCTAAGTGGTAAAGGTTAAATATGTATCTAAGTGGTAAAGGTTAAATACATTTCTAAGTGGTAAAGGGTTAAATACGTTAGCTGGGTTAGCAGAGCCACCCACAGAAGTTCCCCTCTATAAGGAAATATGTACAGGTGAGAAAATCTTCTGCGGGCGACTCTCGCCTAGAGTTAATGTCAAGGTCGTTCTCTGTGCAAATGTTTGTATCTCAAAACGAATTGACCTTTTTGCTACTGCAAGCTAAGGAAATCCGACCAATCAGAGCCATGTTTTTAAAATGCCGTCAGCCAATAAAAATTTCGCTTTTTAACAGCGTTAGGCACGGCGTACGAAACAAGCTGAAAGTGCGGTCCTTGATTAGCCTGTACAGACTGCACCGTCTAATCGATGACGACACTTTCAACACTTGCATATAGCCCAGTTTATCCAGAACGCGGCTCATATAATTTTAAACTTCAAATATTTCATGCACGCATCATTCATACCCTATTGTTAATACAAATCATTGAATTATAGCAAGTATTAATTAAAAATGCTAAGTGATTTCATCTGCAAAACTGGGTAAAACTATAGTAACCGGAAGCACCATTATATACATGTTCAGCCAAGGTTATGAATATTATTGTTATTTGATATTTCTATTTTTTGGGTCCTTAGTATCAACTAAAATATACTTTAACATACATATTTTGGCAAAATTTTTTCTTTGATTTGAGCATGTTGCAGAAATTAATACGGTTAGAGCAGCGAAGGGTAACTTATATATGAGGTTGAAATTTTTAATGAAAAATGATTCATCTACCTTCGTTGCCACGCGGAAAGGAAAGGAGCTACACACGTTTTCCATCGTTATCGCATGCTGTTGATGCCTTGACAGGACGATTATCTCAATATCTTGCTAGACAAGTATCAGAAACACGAATTGAACAATATATCGTTGTCCAATTTACAACACTCGTTGCAAGCATGTTAACTAGCGGTGTCGGCAAAAGATTTTACCTGTTTATACTGATGGTTTTTCTTCGTGCATGTCATTCAAACCGATACATCGAGGTGAACGTCTTATTTGACAAATGATTGAAATGAGTTTTCTCTTATTGCTATAAACTTAATATGTGGTGCTGTGAGGTTAATTTTCATTTGCATTAAAATATTTTGTTGTTTTGTTTTTATCTGGGCAAAGTGTGACGTTTGGAGCTCCTTAAAAACGGTAAGACAGACCAACATGCTTTCGATTGACCATTTCAAGACGGTGGTCCCAGTTGTACTAATGTGTGTGTGTGTGTGTGTGTGTGTGTTTCTTTTCTATTTGTAGGCTATGTCTATTAGACTTGCTGTCATTTTGTTTGGCAGTTGGTTCCTTGTCATTTATAAAAGATCACTTTTTATAATAAGGTGTCTCTTTTTCTGCGGATGCAGCTAAAAGTTCTCTCGTTTGGATAAGTTTGCACTGCTACTTAAATATATTGCCCTATTAGAATATATACATGGTAACTTGTACATACTTAAATGGCACTTTGTCTGATTTTCTTCAATGATGTTTTAGTGCTAAATAAATACAGCATCATGAGCATGATGAGCATCTCCAGAGAAATATAAACATGAAACATCTCGGAATTTGTATCGACGCAGTGTACCAATAGTATAGTTATTCGGAACTCAATCGACACGGTGTTTTCCGATAGTTTACATCAGGTCCAAATCAAACTGCTCTCAACCAACCGAATTATGAAATGTCATTCGAATTTGACTGACCGCAAATATAGTTAACAGTTATTAGTACGTTGACATTAGTTCCAGATAAGGTATATTCCTATAGCAATTTTGTACTACACAGTGTTTACGACACGATGTAAAGATACAATGATATAAATATGAACGAGTTACAATATTGAGATGGTCAAGAAATGGTATTGATATTGTTTTTGAGCTCATGGTGAGCTTTTGTGATCGCCTTGTGTCCGTCATGCGGCATGCGGCGTCAATATTTGCCTTGTTAACACTCTAGAGGCCAAATTTATAGTCCAATCTTCATGAAATTTGGTCAGAAGATTGACCTCAATAATATCTTGAATGAGTTCGAAAAAGAATACGTTTGCTTGAAAAACATGGCTTCCAAAGGACAATTTTCGTTACATGGCGATAATATGGCCATAATAAAAATCTTGTTAACACTCTAGAGGCCACATTTATTGTCCGATCTTCATGAAACCTGGTCAGAAGATTCATCATAATAATATCTTGGACGAGTTTAAAAATGATGCCGGTTGGTTGAAAAACATGGCCGCCAGGGGGCGGGGCATTTTTCCTTAAATGGCTATAGTTAAACCTTGTTAACACTCTAGAGGCCTCATTTATTTTCCGATCTTCATGCAACTTGGTCAGAGGATTTGTCCCAATGATATCTTGGATGAGTTCGAAAATGGTTTTGGTTGCTTTAAAAGCATGGCCACCAGGAGCCGGGGCATTTTTCCTTATATGGTGTTATATGGCTATAGTTAAACACTGTCAACACTCTAGAGGCCACATTTATTGTCCACTCTTCATGAAATTTAGATAGAAGATTGGTCTCAATGATATCTTGGATGAGTTCGAAAATGGTTACGTTTGCTTGAAAAAAAATTGCCACCAAGGGGCGGGACATTTTTCCTTATATGGCTATGTACGGCTATAGTAAAATCTTGTTAACACTCTAGAGGCAACATTTATTGTCCGATCTTCATGACACTTGGTCAGAAGATTTGTCGCAATGATATCTTGGATGAGTATGAAAATGGTTACGGTTGTTTTAAAAACACGGTCACCAGAAGGCGGAGCATTTTTCCTTATATGGCTATATATTGATTGAGTAAAACCTTATTAGCACTCTAGAGGCCACATTCATTGTCCGATCATCATGAAACTTGGTCAGACGATTTGTCCCAATGATATCTTGGATGATTGCGAAAATGGTTCCGGTTGGTGGAAAAACATGGCCGCCAAGGGGACGTGGCATTTGTCCTTATATAGCTATATTAAAACCTTGTTAACATTCAAGAAGCCATAATTATTGTCCGATCATCATGAAACATTTGTCCCAATGATATCTTGGACAAGTTCGAAAATGGTTCCAGTTGCTTGAAAAATATGGCCACCAGGGGGCTGGGCTTTTTTTTAAAGATTAAATTATCCGATTAAATAAACAGTAACTAGCCGTAAGAATAATCAAGTCTAAGTAGTAACATTTTTGCCCCCAAATAAAGACATCTTAAGAAAACACTTGATTGATTAAGTGTGTGTCTGATACGATTAAGGATGCATGCAGCGTAAATTCTATCTACGGAATCTGGGAACAATTTGATCTTTACATGACGACGGAACGCGTTCGTCCATGACAGATAAACTGAAGAACTAAGGCGTGTTATGGACTTGTTTTGTTGTACGCGTGTTTACCATTTGCACTTTAAATTGCTGTTGGAATTAATACGAAATTAACATAACTTTTTATCGTGAGTGTTGTCAATGGCAATATTGACTTTTGAACAAAATATCGCGTGCATTAAAATGCCTAATAACCGTTTTCAGCTGCTTAAGTGTATTTAAAAAAAACAAAAACAAGGATGTTTAAACATAAACAAAATGAAGGGTCCCTCTTGTTCGATGCATTACAAACCATGCATGTTTTTTTATATTTACAAGATAGATTGGCTCTCGTTTTAAAAATCTATACACTTTACATTTTTAAAGCAACATACATTATTTACGTGTTTGTTTGTATCGAAAGAGGTTACACAACTCAAACATGCACATAGAGGTTACACAACTCAAACATGTACCTAGAGGTTACACAACTCAAACATGCACAAAGAGGTTACACAACTCAAACATGCACTTAGAGGTTACACAACTCAAACATGCACATAGAGGTTACACAACTCAAACATGCACATAGAGGTTACACAACTCAAACATGCACATAGAGGTTACACAACTCAAACATGCACATAGAGGTTACACAACTCAAACATGCACATAGAGGTTACACAACTCAAACATGCACATAGAGGTTACACAACTCAAACATGCACCTAGAGTTTACACAACTCAAACACGCACAAAGAGGTTACACAACTCAAACATGCATATAGAGGTTACACAACTCAAACATGCACATAGAGGTTACACAACTCAAACATGCACATAGAGGTTACACAACTCAAACATGCACATAGAGGTTACATAACTCAAACATGCACATTCATCGCCCATTATACGGATTATTTTATTACAACATATCAACGATAATAATGATAATGCCCCCCCCCCCCCCCGATGCATTTTCTACAAAACAACGCAGTTACTACAAAACAACTCTAGAAATAAACCTGTTTAATACTGTTTCATAAGCATGCTGAGTACAATCAGTAATCATTATTTTACCTTTTCGCACATGTAATGTCGGAATTCAGTCTGAACTAGATTGACATACGGCATTGTGCACACTGTATATGCCATGGCTTACCGCGTTTTATTGCTGACTTTCTTTGAAACTAGTACTGCATTCACTATATAAAATATGAGATAAGAAAACCGTTCATTATTAAGTCATTCCAATACACGCGATTTAACAGATTTATTTGCCTATAAATATGATTTTCTATTATGTAATTTAAAGCCATTTGATATATAACCCTTCGTACTGCAGAGGCTACTGTGATTGAGGATGATACGGCCTACTATTGATCATTTTGATGTTGTACTTGTTCAACAAAATTTCATACTAGGGCCTTTAAATTCCAGTCCGTTGTCACATTGGATGATGTCAGGGGCAAGGTTAACCATCAACACGTCCTCTAATGCCTTTGCAACTTCACGCGAACTCTTCATTTTCATCGTTTTGGCATAACGTACCTAGAATAATCGTCCACGATCTTGTAGAATCATAACATATGTGGACCCATGTAGCTAACACTTTGATTTTTCATGTTAATTATGTCAATCTGCCATCGTTTGCCTGGTTCCTCTTCTGTAATTGTCTTTGGCTTTGGCTTGTTTGTAAATCTCGGATACTTCTCATGGTAATACTTGCTATTGTACAGTATTTCAAGGATAGCTTGTTCCGAGAACCCCGTGTAATTTACTTTCAGTTTGTTGTAAATAACCCTTGCTCCACATCCTTTGTTTTCCATGAACATCTTCTCAACAAATCTAGGAAGATCTTCTTTCACAAGGACTTGCTTTCCGCCACACAATAAAGAACCCCGGTCACCAAGCTCGAAGTCCTTACGTTTTCTAATCATGGCCAAACAATTATTCTCTTCAGGTGTCCGTTTCTTCACAGGGACATCGAACGATCCGTTTAAACATCTGACAATAATGTCGTACTTCGACCTGGGCAAGCACCCTAATTGCTTCCTTTTTCTCCTAATTGCTTCCTTCATCTGAAATAATATAATAAGTTATTATACATTTATACTTCATTAGTTAATAGAGCTTGTATTGAACACCGCGTGTCGAAAACGAATGTCTCACGACATGAGCTGAGCTAAAATCACTCGTCTGATAGCTCCGCTAAAATTTACAATCCGAACTTCCGGGCAATATGCGCAATGAAAGTAGCAAGTACTTCATGTAAAGTTTCATTGAAATCCAACCGAATTCAAATTCAGGGGAAAAATAGCGGGCAAACTTATGGCGGTCAACGGACAAACGGTCTGTAGAAACCAATGCTACGTGGATGGAAGGGATATAAAGAAGGGGCCCTGGGGGCGTAGGTCGCTCACCAGAAGTCACGACTAGGCAGGGTTCGAAGGTCAAAGACCTATAAACTCCATAAAATTTAAAATGTTCAAATCTACAGATTACAGGAGCTCGATCTGATTTTGGTGGAAAATACACTTTCGAAAAAATGACTGTAGCTTAAATATTTTAGCAGTTTAGGAGTTACGCACCCGGAAGGAATGCCACGGACAATTGGATAGACGGACGGACAACTGCAAATGCACTCTGAGGGGGGGGGGGGGGGGCATAAAACATAAAAATCAATGCATGTTAAAACATCAATGCATATTAAGACAACTGAAAATTAAAATTATGTACAGTACTTACTGTCAAGAATTCTTTTGAAGTTTGAAGAAAGTTTGGATTTCAATTCTTTCTAGTCGAAAATCACAACTTTTCTTGCCGACCGCCAAGTCAAATATGGTTACTGACTTCTGAGTAAGACTCGTGTGCAAAATTCCCGCCTTTTTAAAGCGGCACGTTATCAAAGAAAAAAATCGGAAACTTCAAAGCTTTGTCGGCTTCTCAGCAATATGACGTCGGAACGACAAATCAACTTTACAAAGTAATGTTTAGGAATACAGTCACACCTGTCTAAAGCAGCCAGTCAAACATCCTTATTTTTGGAGAGATATATTCATTTAAAAGAGCTCAAAATCTCTTAAATCGGATTTTGGTGAAAATACACTTTCGAAAAAAAAAGTTTTAAAAATTGCTATTAATGATCTCCACGAAAGTATCTGGCCCGCCCGGGAATCGAACCCAGGCCGCCTGCGTGCCAATCTGACGCGCAACCGACTGAGCTAGCCGGCGAAACAGTTACACAACCAGCAAAATCCATGTAAAGTGTGGTTAGGTTAGCTGTTTCTGTTACTGCTAGTTACGACGACGACGACGACGACGACGACGACGATGATGATGATGATGATGATGATGATGATGATGATGATGATGATGATGATGATACTTTTGTCACTTCCAATATTAGGTTAATACAATGTATTTGAGTTTGAAAAAAAGTTTACACATCGGCAGACTATTTCATTTATTAAGAAATACATAATTTATGTACCATATACGTAGGCCATTTTCATTTTTATGAGTTTTTTGGTATGTACCAAATACGTTTTGGCGAGCATAGAAAAACTTATCCCAACCGAATATGGTACAATGTTTGTACCATATTCGGTCGAAAATTGTACCATCTTCGGTCCGAGTATGGTACATTTGTACCATATTCGGCCGAATATGGTACAAATGTACCATATTCGTTTTTGTACCAAATACAAAGCACGTTTTTCACAGAGACCGTTTCATATAGTGTCTGTACTTCCGAACGATGCGGTTCAACCGCCTATTGTAAATAATGGAAATTGTGTAATTTAAACTCGTAATTAATAAAACTTTGATTCTTTTAAATGATAAAAATATATTGATTTATGTCCAAGCATTTCGGTTTTTCATGCATATGATATAATGAAATTGATTTACTTAATCTTATTCAATGTAATTAAAAATAAATGATGACAACCAATTGTTTCATTTGATAAAATTATGCATGCTATTTACAGTATAATGCTTAAATAACGAGTAATCGTAGTGTCTTTTTAAATTTCTTAGACAGTGACTGCAGTAATTACAGGACACACAATTAGAAATTGCGGACATGCTTTTATAAATGTGTAACGGTGTTATACATTCCTTTATGTTTTTTTCCGACATATATTGGAATTCTTGTTACTTAGTTATGCACTGTCACTTATTTGGAAGAGAACCATAAAACCACTAATTAAATAATATTATAGAGCATCACGGAGCTATAAATAAACCTTATGGAACTATAGTATATTCATTTAATGTATTTATTGCGAAGCTTTCATGAATTTTTAATAACATTTCTTTCCGACCAGCTAGCTATCCTTTGTGTCGCCTTGGTAATTTTGGTTGTACCTTAATGCCGTTGTTCCTATTTTCTCAATACTAGTTCTTGAAGTGATGAATACGTTTGATTAGTTGTCGCTGTTAATTTGAACATGAACTTAGTCATTAAAAGTCATTTACCAATCCCCGACAAGCTGGTTTATTTGAAATAACAACTGTCGTACTTGAATAAGATGAAGGGCACAAATTGTCGTTACATAATTTATAACCTATCCCCACACACGCTAAGTAATCTACCTGTAAATGAATAGTATTTATTCTTTATTACAATTGCAAATGATTCTTAATGGCGTTGTGTTTCTTTATTTTCATTATAACCGTTTCCCCTGATTCGATCCGACTACTAGTTCAGTTGTTAAATTACTGCAGAAGTGTTTATTGATATGTTCTACTGAATTTTTAAAAGATTAAGCATAAACGCAAATTTATTTATTGCAATCAAATACTTGATAGTTCTATCGCTCAACGTGGTAATACAACAACACATGAATTCACTGATGGTTTGATACTTACAAAAGAATATAATGCATTCACGTTGAATGTTAAATTTAAGCAAACGTCTTTGAATGTTAAAACGTCAATTCCATTTAGTGTATTTTCTAATTTGTGTCTCGTTCCCCTGACAGCTGAATAATATTGTCTGTTGACTGATAATGACACAATATGAACGTCGTTATGGGAAAACTTGGCTTAATGCAAGTGCGTAAAGTGTATTCCCAGATGCGCATGTTAAGGCCGCACATGGTCATCTGGTACTACACTTTCCGTCAAGACTAGAAAGACGCTCTCTCGGAATGTTTTATGAACTGATATGCGAGTTATTGATTACGAAACATCTTTATACAATGCTGGATCAAGGTTTCCCTCCACGACATTGGACTTTGTCATTGCTTTGCGTCCTGCATGTGTTTGTTTTGTTACTTATCCGCACTATGATAAATAAAAATTAAACACTGGCTAACAAAATGCACATTTTCAAAACCAAATATACGCACAATCAAATACGTTCAATGTAGAGACACATGGCCATTACTGATATTAAATTCATTTCAGTCATATTATTTATATAGTCGAATTGACGTGTACATAAATCAAATTATGCAAAGGATGTTTAAAAACACAACCGTTTACGAGTGTCTGAAGATAAGGTACGCACTAACAAGCATTAAATGAGCCGTGCTCTGGAAAAAAGTGGCGACACTTTCAGCTTTCATGACATTTTTCGTTTAAAGAAAGTCTCTTCTGACCGGAAATCCAGTATAGGGGAAGAGTGTCGTCCCTTGTCTAGGGGAAGAGTGTCGTCCCTTGTCTAGGGGAAGAGTGTCGTCCCTAATTAGCCTAAGCTGACTGCACAGTCTAATCTCGAGTTACACTTTGTGCACATTTTATTAAATCCCGCTTTCCCAGTTCGGGGCTCCTGAGAAGTAGCTAAATACTATATATATATATAATATATATATATATTGCATTTACATATTCACGACATGAATATAATGAATGCAATCATATACAACTAAAATTGACGTACGATGTATTTTTTGGCATTTCCGACAATACACATGTGATAATGATGTTTAATCAAAATGCTGAATATGATTCAGGACATGATTAGTCCTGCTTATCGTTTTATCTCCTGTTTTCTGATGCTGCAACTTGTGTAAGAGTAATGAATGATCTTATCGCATTGTAATTTCCCATTTATTGGCAGAATGATGAATGAGCCGTTTATGAAACAATGCCGATTAAGAATGGAACGGTACTCAATAATTGTTATTAGGAAACCCGGTCTCAAGTACTAATGAGATATTAATTTCACCGATAAACAAAAGAATAAATAGTGACACATTGTTTTGTATTTGTTCTTTTACACTATATTATATATAGTGTTATATATAAATTATTTATATTACTAATAATACTATAATCATTATTTGTGTATTTATTCATTTATTTCACGTAAACAATAATTAGGAATTATTTGCATTTAATATTTCATATTCATTTAATTGGCGGAGTTAAGTAAGAAAGTATGACTTAAACATATCATATACAGCTAGGTTAAACTAAACTTTCGTTTCGTTTGGAGTAATATGTTGATTCATCAACTATTACCTTTTGTCTAATCTTTTGGAAGAGGGGATTCGCACGGACGTTTAATCATGTCATCCAACTAAAATAAAAGAATATTCAAGTTGTCATTCGATTGATTAAACATTAATGAGCCCTGTTCTGTGAAAAAGGGGTTTAATGCATGTGCGTAAAGTTTCGTCCAAGATAAGCCTGTGCAATCCGCACATGCTCGCACAGGCTTATCAGGGACGACTATTTCCGCCTTAACTTGATTTCTTTCCAAGTAGTGATTTTTTTTGACCCGATAAATACTATACAAGCGAAAAGTTTCGTCCCAGTTTAGCCTGTGCTTTACATTTTACGCAGATGCATTAAACCCCGTTTTGACAGAGCACGGCACATTTGTCCTACATGGATTGCGACGCAACATTGTTTTCAAAATTAAATAGGTATTCGGGAAAAGTTCCGTTTAGGTTTTAAAAAGCAACCTTTTGTTTGACATTAACAATTGATGTACAATGTTTAGTTTATTTTCACACCAAATAAGGTAAATTTTCGATGAAAATACCCAAAACACTACACTCTAGAATTTAAGGTCATGCTTTCCGTATGTGTTTATGGCCAAAATTATATTCAACATTGAGTTGAAAGAAGGGTCGCTGTCCTTGTACAGGTATTACATACGGCTGATTTAATTTGGTGCCTCTTCTCAGCCCAACGTCTGGACTTCAATACAATCTTCATTAAACTAGTCAAGTACATGATAAACAATTGCATTTACATATTCATATCAAACGGAATTAGAAGCGTAATACAATCAGGGATATAACTCTTGAGTATAAGTGCATAATTTTACTGGCTTCATTTTGATGGCTAACATAAAATACCGAAAAAAGTCATATAATTCAAGCTGTTGTTCAGATAAATTCCGCTGCAAATAATGCTCATTCATCATAAATCATACGATATATTGCACTTTAGTCACGATTTACTTCTTTGTATTCAAAATGACATATGTGGTGAGTTTCGTCTATATTAATCGTAATGCACACATGTTCGTGATAAAGATGCCTGCAGCATGCCTTGTGCAAACAATATGTTACAACAAAAACAACCGGCATATTAACTGTAAAATTTCAAGCAAATAAAAATACATAAAACCCACGTGCAACAGATTGTGTACAAACATTTTAATCATAGACGATAATCTTAATTTATGCATAAACTCTATCAATAATGCCCTCTGGCGGGGTGCAGAAACTTGGCAAAAGGAGGGCTTGAACGGGAGAATTCGTGTATTAACAAAGCGATTCATGTGCCGTCCAAGCCCTGTTATGTGTTTTTCATATCCATAATCTGGTCCACGCGCAGTTACTTCCATTCTTCAGCCTTCGACGACTTTCCAAGCATAAATGGGGAACTGAATACGCACCAGTTTCCTCATGCATGCAGGGATAATGACTATTTCAATCCACTTTTCAAATAATACCATCTGCACTCTCTTGACAACAGCTTTATTTCATTGGCAACGTCAATGAAGTTAAGGTTATTTACTCAAAACTTTCAAAAGAGTATGCTCTAAATGTAAGTGTTTATGTACCTTCACCGTTCCTGCTGTAAATTCCGAAATAATTCCTCATTTCTTACTTTGCGCGGCCGCATTTCAACTTTGCATTAATCCACTGTTTAAACACATTTTAAATCGAAAACTGCCTATCCGAAGGTAAGCCTCGCCTGCTTCTGATAATCGTTCATACGATTGTATAGCAGTATCATGTAGATGTAGATGTAGATTTCGGATGATGACTGAGTGAGGCATATGTAAAAAACAAACTTGAACTGTATTGAAATAATCGAATTATTTTGTCGATGTCGAATAAACAAGACATATTGTTTTCAATGTTATTTTAATTTATTTTGGTATGTGTGATTTGTTTATGCAATAATAGCGAAAATACACATTTTCTCGGACACTCGGGCAGGAACGGATTTTTCAGGCGCCCTCAGATGCTCGTGCCCTCGAAAACGTGTATTAACCCTATACTAACGGCATTATAATATTTATGCAACACATTAATTAACTTTCCTCATGTAAAACGAGCTACACATTCAAGTATATTAGTATTATATCACAGTAAATATAACTAAAAATAGTAAAATAACGTAACTGATAATCAGGAAATAATTATTGTATTACAGTTTGGGCAGTTTTCATACTCCATTTCTGGTAAACTTATATTTAAATCATGGTATTCATGAAATACCGGGCTGAAAGTATCGATGGAAGAGCTATTACTTGTAAGTATAAAGATGGAACTCTAACTTGTAAACTTCACAGAGACGTATTAAAAATGAGTTAAATTAACGAGTATACGAACATGAATTTGTCCGTTTTTGTTTGTGTCCGTTTTTAGTTTTCCTAATGCTGTTTACACGACATATTTCTTGCGCAAGAAATTTGTCCCTCATCTGCTCCTCTCCACCCAGTTGTATAAATGGGTACATGTGAGGGAAATAAGCCAATGTGCCGTGGCTGCATACTGCGCCAAGATGTTAAGGGACGACTTATGACCCAGTGATCAGGGACAAAATGTAAAGCGCCTGTGAACGCACATCTCGAGCATGAAAAGGGCGCTATATAAATGTGGAAAAAAAAATAAAAAATATAAATAAATGAAGTAAATTGAATTATTCAAGTTAGTTTTATTCTTTCAAAGTCAATTGATTGGATTATGCACAAATATTCTTTAATTTGCCACAGAAACACAAACATCTAATTGACAATCAACATTTTTATCTAATTGATAGTTGGTTCATGTAGCGCAATATATTAGTCGTGTTCTGAGAAAACTGGGCAAAATGCATGCCCTTAAAGTGTCGTCCCAGATTAGCCTGTGCAGTCCGCACAGGCTAATCAGGGACGACACTTTCCGCTTTTATGACATTTTTTGTTTAAATGAAGTCTCTTCGTAGCAAAAATCCAATTAAGGCGGAAAGCGTCGTCCCTGATTAACGGACTGCACAGGCTAATCTGGGACGACACTTTACGCACATGCATTAAGCCCAGTTTTTCTCAGAACGCGACTCAAATATTTTTACCCACGAGTCCGTGTGATTGTATTGTTGCAACAATAAATATGTTGATTTTTTTGTGTAGCAATGCTTGATTTGAAAACATAAAGCTTACAGCAGAATTTTAACTTACAAAAATGTATTATAAATATACAGTGTTGTAATATGATATGGTAATGTATATGCTAGGAATACAAATAACTTTAAAATATTTATATAACAAAAAGCATTGTACTCAAAGGATGACAAACATTCCCAGTTATTTGAAGTCATAATAATTATATAATTTATCATATATAACTTCTTTTTCCAATTGTGTTTGGAAAAACACCTACATCAGCTTTCAACACTAAACGAACCAATAAGCTCTTTGTTTTCAAAATGATGTTTTTCAATTAGACACATTTGCAGTGCAAAGCAATTTATTTTCTGTAAATAACCTTCTTTGATACATTGTACTTACATTAATGGTAAACTTATTTTCTTCAAAAAATTGTATTTGCAATGTATTCTCTTTCGCTGAAGATTGTTAAAATATGTAATATTGAAATTGTGGAATATAACAATTATCCACATTATGTTTTGAATTTGACTTGTTTCGAAGATAAATAACAAATTCTATCTAAATACCAGTGACTTTTCTTTTGAAGTATGTCCTGGTAGTTACATGCAAACCTCATAAACGTATCTATAAACGTAGCTGAATCGGTATTTTAAAATGTTTTATTAATTATGCCCATTTAATAAAATTTTATAACACGTGAATAGCCACAATATTTGCTAAATATCGTTCATCAAACGTGCAAGCTGAGGAGATATCAAAGACTGTGTGGGCAGTTTATTTGCCACTTTACGGCTTTATTATAAGAATTGTATTGCATTGTATTACAGCTATTAAATAACATTAAACTATTTAACCATGGTATTGACCATGCTGTGTGCTTGTTTATCTACAGACACCGCGTTATATTATCAGTTTTGTTAAATAATGTAATGTTACCAGAGCCGTTGTGCTGCCTATATTTTCGTTGTGTATAAGTAATAAGCAAGGACAAATGATAATGAGCTTTTATTGCCATGCATTTTTAATATAAAAAACTGTAAGATAGCTTAATGTACGTAAGCAATTCTATTATTGTCATAACACTCTAAACATAGATCATATGCTATAATATGCACGTGCCTCATGAAACGAAAGTTGTGACTTAAGGTTAGTACAAAGTATTACTATATTGTTTTACATGTAGTCCTAACATATGTACATAATACTACATTCAATATCGATGGTCACCATTCAAAATGCCGAACCTACATTTTTTGATATTTCGTGATTTTTGCACTGTGTAAGGCCATGAGGGCGGGAAATCAACGCGCACATGCCCAGAAAACAGCGAACCGCCTAACCAATCAGAACACGCCAAACCGGCCATATGATAAAATGCCGAACTGTGATTGTGGAAATAGAAATATGCAAAAAATGCGAAGCTAAACACTCAAAAATGCGAAGCTGAATATTATTTTAAAATGCGAAGCCGCATCATTTTTAACTTCGGCATTTTGCATATAGTTATGAAAATGAAAAAATAGCCCTCCTGAAAAATTGTGTTTTTGTAAGTTCGGCATTTTAAATGGAGACCATCGATACAATTATGATTGTAATTAATAAGCGCCATTAGGATTCGAAGTTATTACACATATCTTATTACATATATACTATCGATAGCTGTTAATACAAGAACCAAGTATTTAATAATTTACGTATGTATTGTCGCAATGAAATGTATTATTTCTTTGTTTAATCATAAACTATTTACTTTGTATACACTGAATGCTTACTGTCCACTTGGGCTTTTTGCCTTGTGGATGTATTGTTTAATAAACTTGTTTACTTGTTATTTGTTTTTAAATACGCGTTAAAATAGAGTTACGAGAATATGTATTACCTGCACTGTAGAACAGAACATTCTATGGACAATTTTCCTCATTTCGTCTGATCAACAGAATGTTTTTGGTCATACAATACGCGCCTAACAATGAAATAATAAAAGCGAGCTGAAGTCGACCTTAAACGACTTAAACTAGTTAGAACAAGCCTGTCTGTTAGTCGTTTCAAGTGTATGTTCTTTGAAAAGAACAAACTATAAAGTGATGCATTTATGTATGCTTTAAATAATAGAAACTTAAATAGCAACCCGTTGTGTACGTTCTTCCTGCTTTTTGTGATCGTGAATTGCTTCGTTATATACTCTATATGGAGTATGGAGTGTGGTAACAATTTTTCTTAAGCTTATATGTATCTTTAATTGTTCTATTCATCAAATTTAATAAGACAACGATCATGCTGTGCATTATAATGCGTTCTGTTTTGGCTGCTCTGTTGACATTTCAATAGTATTTACATCATATCAAGGTGATTTGTAACCATACTCACACTTTAACGTGGCAAGCGTGTTCACCAATACCAAGAAAACGTACATATGAGCCGTTCCCTGTGAAAACGAGGTTTAATTCATGTGCGTCAAGTGTTGTCCCAGATTAGCAATTTCTGTCCGCACAGGCTTACCAGGCACGGCACTTTCCGCCTAAACTGTAATTTTGCTAATGAGAGATTTTCTTTAATCGAAAAATATCATAGAAGCGGAAAGTGTCGTCCCTGATAAGCCTGTGCGGACTGCACAACGTATTCTGGGACGACACTTTACGCACGTGCATTAAGCCCCCTTTCACAGAGCACGGTTAATAGGTCATCCCCTGACCTCCTTTACTAAGAGGGTTATGCATTAAGGTCCGCAAAAATAAATTCACGAACAATAATTAAACAGTTAATTTGCCGGGCTTTGCATTTAATATATGCAATGTTTGATTTGCAAATTAAGCATACTGCTATTGTGTTAGTTCTTTTCAAGGTTACACGTTTTACCTGCTTTCAGAGAACAAACATTCTTTTTGTTTACTATCGTCTTACGTGTTATTAGTACAAAGAAATTATTCTTTAAATAATGTACATTTTGTTTGTCCATGTTTATATAACAATTTGACTTACTGTCAGCCAATACAGATGCATGTTTTGCCTTGACCGTAAATGTAATTAGTAAATACATTTAAGCATGGTTTTATAGGGGGAAAATGGGACCGGACTATTTGTCCGGTTTAGAAAGGATTCCGGTATAGAGAGGATCCGGTTTAGAGGGTTTCCACTGTATTAATTATCCGTCAAATCATATTCATACGCAAATTACCGACTTAGGATTTGGCGTCAATTGACAGTGTTTGTGTTTTGTTATGTTCCCTGGTATCTGATCGTGCAACTGGTTTTGGAGTAATGAATGATCTTCTCTTATTCTAATGTCTCCTGCATTGGCAGAATGATAAATGAGCCGTTTATAAAATAATTTACTAAAGCTTGCATTACGCTTAACTATGTCTGTACATGATCTGTCTTAAAAACCGGTCCAGTATACAGTGACAATATTGTATAGCTAATCCATTAACACAGCAATTAATCAGTTTTTCCACCTTATTCACATGGTGACCTTAGCCGTATTGTTTAAAAATCAATAACCAATTTATTTTTAAATCTTCCTCATGAAATATGATATCTTATGGATAATTACTAACGTTGAATTAAAATTTACACATTTTAAACTTTAGCTATTGTCGCATTTGTATTTATTACAAGCTGTCGTCCATATATTATAAAAAATGTGTTGCTTTTAAAGAAAGCATGTTTTCATCAAATCATGGTGCGTATTCACGAACCCATTTTTAACCTTAATAATAAAGTAGAGTCATATACCGAATAAAGTACCAATTCGTTTGCATATATACTCGCTAAAATCGACATTCAAATAAGTTTTCTTAACGAAACATTATATACTGAAAGGCATGAACTGCCATGCTAGACTTGACCTTCAAATTAGATTTAATACATTAAAGTTAAAGAATATTATGTATTGTTTAAATTAAGTCTAAACGCTGAAATGGGAATATGGGCCCTAGACGAAAAGTTCTCAGTTTGTATTTGGAATCTCGGACGACTTAGCTATTGAGCCATATCACATCATCGACACAACAGTTATTGGGCACGGACGGGACACAGACCTGAACTGATTAAAATTACATCGGCCTTTTAAGGTTCATATGTAGATCTAAATGATACATGTACATTTACGATATTATTGTCTGTCGTTTAACAGCAATACACTGTTGCCCGAGCTATTGGCATATGAAATAACTATTTTGCAATTAAACTTTCAAATACAACGTACATATCAATTGGCGATTCCCATTTTATGGTATTCGAAGCCGTATATCACAGAAATAAAAACAATATACACTATTTAAAATACTCGAATGTACTATGTGAGGATCCTCAAGTCATAATTCTTTAAAACGTTGCACGTGTCTATGTATATAAATCTTGAATAAGTTTAAATCCTTCGTTCTTTGAATTGTTAACTTAAATGATTTATTGTGACCATTTGTTGAACATGTCTGCTAAGTAGCACGATCCTAACGAAACTAAAGATAAATAGGTTGTTCTTTGATTTAATTTGTATTTGTCTGATATGGTTTGAGACGCATCAAATTTGCCAAAGTGCATTTAACTTATCAGAAAATGTTACTTAGTAATGCACTGTCACTTATTTGGAAATAACCATAAAACCACTAATTAAAGAATATTATAGAGCATCACGGAGCTATAAATAAACCTTATGGAACTATAGTATATTCATTTGATGTATTTATTGCGAAGCTTTCATGAATTTTTAATAACATTTATTTCCGAACAGCTAGCTATCCTTTGTGTCGCCTTGGTAATTTTGGTTGTACCTTAATGCCGTTGTTCCTATTTCCTCAAAACTAGTTCTTGAAGTGATGAATACGTTTGCTTAGTTGTCGCTGTTAATTTAAGCATGAACTCAGTCATTAAAAGTCATTTACTGCACAGTCTAGGGGAAGAGTGTCGTCCCTAATTAGTCTAAGCTGACTGAACAGTCTAGGGGAAGAGTGTTCTTCTTAATTAGCCTAAGCTGACTGCACAGTCTAGGGGAAGAGTGTCGTCCCTAATTAGCCTAAGCTGACTGCACAGTCTAGGGGAAGAGTGTCGTCATTAATTAGCCTAAGCTGACTGCACAGTCTAGGGGAAGAGTGTCGTCATTAATTAGCCTAAGCTGACTGAACAGTCTAGGGGAAGAGTGTTCTTCTTAATAAGCCTAAGCTGACTGAACAGTCTAGGGGAAGAGTGTCGTCATTAATTAGCCTAAGCTGACTGCACAGTCTAGGGGAAGAGTGTCGTCCCAAATCAGCCTAAGCTGACTGCACAGTCTAGGGGAAGAGTGTCGTCATTAATTAGCCTAAGCTGACTGCACAGTATAGGGGAAGAGTGTCGTCATTAATTAGCCTAAGCTGACTGAACAGTCTAGGGGAAGAGTGTCGTCCCTAATTAGCCTAAGCTGACTGAACAGTCTAGGGGAAGAGTGTTCTTCTTAATTAGCCTAAGCTGACTGCACAGTCTAGGGGGAGAGTGTCGTCATTAATTAGCCTAAGCTGACTGCACAGACTAGGGGAAGAGTGTCGTCCCTAATTAGCCTAAGCTGACTGCACAGTCTAGGGGAAGAGTGTCGTCATTAATTAGCCAAAGCTGACTGAACAGTCTAGGGGAAGAGTGTCGTCATTAATTAGCCTAAGCTGACTGCACAGTCTAGGGAAAGAGTGTCGTTATTAATTAGCCTAAGCTGACTGAACAGTCTAGGGGAAGAGTGTCGTCATTAATTAGCCAAAGCTGACTGAACAGTCTAGGGGAAGAGTGTCGTCATTAATTAGCCTAAGCTGACTGCACAGTCTAGGGGAAGAGTGTCGTCATTAATTAGCCTAAGCTGACTGCACAGTCTAGGGGAAGAGTTTTCTTCTTAATTAGCCTAAGCTGATTGAACAGTCTAGGTGAAGAGTGTCGTCATTAATTAGCCTAAGCTGACTGCACAGTCTAGGGGAAGAGTGTCGTCCCTAATTAGCCTAAGCTGACTGCACAGTCTAGGGGAAGAGTGTCGTCATTAATTAGCCTAAGCTGACTGAACAGTCTAGGGGAAGAGTGTCGTCATTAATTAGCCTAAGCTGACTGCACAGTCTAGGGGAAGAGTGTCGTCATTAATTAGCCTAAGCTGACTGCACAGTCTAGGGGAAGAGTGTTCTTCTTAATTAGCCTAAGCTGACTGAACAGTCTAGGGGAAGAGTGTCGTCATTAATTAGCCTAAGCTGACCGAACAGTCTAGGGGAAGAGTGTCGTCATTAATTATCCTAAGCTGACTGCACAGTCTAGGGGAAGAGTGTTGTCATTAATTAGCCTAAGCTGACTGCACAGTCTAGGGGAAGAGTGTTCTTCTTAATCAGCCTAAGCTGACTGCACAGTCTAGGGGAAGAGTGTCGTCATTAATTATCCTAAGCTGACTGCACAGTCTAGGGGAAGAGTGTCGTCATTAATTAGCCTAAGCTGACTGCACAGTCTAGGGGAAGAGTGTCGTCCCTAATCAGCCTAAGCTGACTGAACAGTCTAGGGGAAGAGTGTTCTTCTTAATTAGCCTAAGCTGTCTGCACAGTCTAGGGGAAGAGTGTCGTCCCAAATCAGCGTAAGCTGACTGCACAGTCTAGGGGAAGAGTGTCGTCATTAATTAGCCTAAGCTGACTGAACAGTCTAGGGGAAGAGTGTCGTCATTAATTAGCCTAAGCTGACTGCACAGTCTAGGGGAAGAGTGTCGTCCCTAATTAGCCTAAGCTGACTGCACAGTCTAGGGGAAGAGTGTTCTTCTTAATTAGCCTAAGCTGACTGCACAGTCTAGGGGAAGAGTGTCGTCATTAATTAGCCTAAGCTGACTGGACAGTCTAGGGGAAGAGTGTCGTCCCAAATCAGCCTAAGCTGACTGCACAGTCTAGGGAAAGAGTGTCGTCATTAATTAGCCTAAGCTGACTGCACAGTCTAGGGGAAGAGTGTCGTCATTAATTAGCCTAAGCTGACTGCACAATCTAGGGGAAGAGTGTCGTCATTAATTAGCCTAAGCTGACTGAACAGTCTAGGGGAAGAGTGTCGTCATTAATTAGCCTAAGCTGACTGAACAGTCTAGGGGAAGAGTGTCGTCCCTAATTAGCCTAAGCTGACTGTACAGTCTAGGGGAAGAGTGTCGTCATTAATTATCCTAAGCTGACTGCACAGTCTAGGGGAAGAGTGTCGTCATTAATTAGCCTAAGCTGACTGCACAGTCTAGGGGAAGAGTGTTCTTCTTAATTAGCCTAAGCTGACTGCACAGTCTAGGGAAAGAGTGTCGTCATTAATTAGCCTAAGCTGACTGCACAGTCTAGGGGAAGAGTGTCGTCATTAATTAGCCTAAGCTGACTGAACAGTCTAGGGGAAGAGTGTTCTTCTTAATTAGCATAATCTGACTGCACAGTCTAGGGGAAGAGTGTCGTCCCTAATTAGCCTAAGCTGACTGCACAGTCTAGGGGAAGAGTGTCGTCATTAATTATCCTAAGCTGACTGCACAGTCTAGGGGAAGAGTGTTCTTCTTAATTAGCATAATCTGACTGCACAGTCTAGGGGAAGAGTGTCGTCCCTAATTAGCCTAAGCTGACTGCACAGTCTAGGGGAAGAGTGTCGTCCCTAATTAGCCTAAGCTGACTGCACAGTCTAGGGGAAGAGTGTCGTCATTAATTAGCCTAAGCTGACTGCACAGTCTAGGGGAAGAGTGTTCTTCTTAATTAGCCTAAGCTGACTGCACAGTCTAGGGGAAGAGTGTCGTCATTAATTAGCCTAAGCTGACTGAACAGTCTAGGGGAAGAGTGTTCTTCTTAATTAGCCTAAGCTGACTGCACTGTCTAGGGGAAGAGTGTCGTCATTAATTAGCCTAAGCTGACTGCACAGTCTAGGGGAAGAGTGTCGTCCCTAATCAGCCTAATCTGACTGCACAGTCTAGGGGAAGAGTGTCGTCATTAATTAGCCTAAGCTGACTGCACAGTCTAGGGGAAGAGTGTCGTCATTAATTAGCCTAAGCTGACTGAACAGTCTAGGGGAAGAGTGTCGTCATTAATTAGCCTAAGCTGACTGCACAGTCTAGGGGAAGAGTGTCGTCATTAATTAGCCTAAGCTGACTGAACAGTCTAGGGGAAGAGTGTTCTTCTTAATTAGCATAATCTGACTGCACAGTCTAGGGGAAGAGTGTCGTCCCTAATTAGCCTAAGCTGACTGCACAGTCTAGGGGAAGAGTGTCGTCCCTAATTAGCCTAAGCTGACTGCACAGTCTAGGGGAAGAGTGTCGTCATTAATTAGCCTAAGCTGACTGCACAGTCTAGGGGAAGAGTGTCGTCATTAATTAGCCTAAGCTGACTGAACAGTCTAGGGGAAGAGTGTTCTTCTTAATTAGCCTAAGGTGACTGAACAGTGTAGGGGAAGAGTGTCGTCATTAATTAGCCTAAGCTGACTGCACAGTCTAGGGGAAGAGTGTCGTCATTAATTAGCCTAAGCTGACTGAACAGTCTTGGGGAAGAGTGTCGTCATTAATTAGCCTAAGCTGACTGAACAGTCTAGTGGAAGAGTGTTGTTCTTAATTAGCCTAAGCTGACTGCACAGTCTAGGGGAAGAGTGTCGTCATTAATTAGCCAAAGCTGACTGAACAGTCTAGGGGAAGAGTGTCGTCATTAATTAGCCTAAGCTGACTGCACAGTCTAGGGAAAGAGTGTCGTTATTAATTAGCCTAAGCTGACTGCACAGTCTAGGGGAAGAGTGTTCTTCTTAATTAGCCTAAGCTGACTGAACAGTCTAGGGGAAGAGTGTCGTCATTAATTAGCCTAAGCTGACTGAACAGTCTAGGGGAAGAGTGTCGTCATTAATTAGCCTAAGCTGACTGCACAGTCTAGGGGAAGAGTGTCGTCATTAATTAGCCTAAGCTGACTGAACAGTCTAGGGGAAGAGTGTCGTCATTAATTAGCCTAAGCTGACTGCACAGTCTAGGGGAAGAGTGTCGTCATTAATTAGCCTAAGCTGACTGAACAGTCTAGGGGAAGAGTGTCGTCATTAATTAGCCTAAGCTGACTGCACAGTCTAGGGGAAGAGTGTTCTTCTTAATTAGCCTAAGCTGACTGAACAGTCTAGGGGAAGAGTGTCGTCATTAATTAGCCTAAGCTGACTGCAAAGTCTAGGGGAAGAGTGTCGTCATTAATTAGACTAAGCTGACTGCACAGTCTAGGGGAAGAGTTTTCTTCTTAATTAGCCTAAGCTGATTGAACAGTCTAGGTGAAGAGTGTCGTCATTAATTAGCCTAAGCTGATTGCACAGTCTAGGGGAAGAGTGTCGTCATTAATTAGCCTAAGCTGACTGCACAGTCTAGGGGAAGAGTGTCGTCCCTAATCAGCCTAAGCTGACTGCACAGTCTAGGGGAAGAGTGTTCTTCTTAATTAGCCTAAGCTGACTGCACAGTCTAGGGAAAGAGTGTCGTCCCAAATCAGCGTAAGCTGACTGCACAGTCTAGGGGAAGAGTGTCGTCATTAATTAGCCTAAGCTGACTGCACAGTCTAGGGGAAGAGTGTCGTCCCTAATTAGCCTAAGCTGACTGCACAGTCTAGGGGAAGAGTGTTCTTCTTAATTAGCCTAAGCTGACTGCACAGTCTAGGGGAAGAGTGTCGTCATTAATTGGCCTAAGCTGACTGCACAGTCTAGGGGAAGAGTGTCGTCCCAAATCAGCCTAAGCTGACTGCACAGTCTAGGGGAAGAGTGTTCTTCTTAATTAGCCTAAGCTGACTGCACAGTCTAGGGAAAGAGTGTCGTCATTAATTAGCCTACGCTGACTGCACAGTCTAGGGGAAGAGTGTCGTCATTAATTAGCCTAAGCTGACTGCACAATCTAGGGGAAGAGTGTCGTCATTAATTAGCCTAAGCTGACTGAACAGTCTAGGGGAAGAGTGTCGTCATTAATTAGCCTAAGCTGACTGAACAGTCTAGGGGAAGAGTGTCGTCCCTAATTAGCCTAAGCTGACTGCACAGTCTAGGGGAAGAGTGTCGTCATTAATTATCCTAAGCTGACTGCACAGTCTAGGGGAAGAGTGTTCTTCTTAATTAGCCTAAGCTGACTGCACAGTCTAGGGGAAGAGTGTCGTCATTAATTAGCCTAAGCTGACTGCACAATCTAGGGGAAGAGTGTCGTCATTAATTAGCCTAAGCTGACTGAACAGTCTAGGGGAAGAGTGTCGTCATTAATTAGCCTAAGCTGACTGAACAGTCTAGGGGAAGAGTGTCGTCCCTAATTAGCCTAAGCTGACTGCACAGTCTAGGGGAAGAGTGTCGTCATTAATTATCCTAAGCTGACTGCACAGTCTAGGGGAAGAGTGTCGTCCCTAATTAGCCTAAGCTGACTGCACAGTCTAGGGAAAGAGTGTCGTCATTAATTAGCCTAAGCTGACTGCACAGTCTAGGGGAAGAGTGTCGTCATTAATTAGCCTAAGCTGACTGCACAATCTAGGGGAAGAGTGTCGTCATTAATTAGCCTAAGCTGACTGCACAGTCTAGGGGAAGAGTGTCGTCATTAATTAGCCTAAGCTGACTGAACAGTCTAGGGGAAGAGTGTTCTTCTTAATTAGCCTTAGCTGACTGAACAATCTAGGGGAAGAGTGTCGTCATTAATTAGCCTAAGCTGACTGCACAGTCTAGGGGAAGAGTGTCGTCATTAATTAGCCTAAGCTGACTGCACAGTCTAGGGGAAGAGTGTCGTCCCTAATTAGCCAAATCTGACTGCACAGTCTAGGGGAAGAGTTTCGTCCCTAATTAGCCAAAGCTGACTGCACAGTCTAGGGGAAGAGTGTCGTCATTAATTAGCCTAAGCTGACTGCACAGTCTAGGGGAAGAGTGTCGTCATTAATTAGCCTAAGCTGACTGAACAGTCTAGGGGAAGAGTGTCGTCATTAATTAGCCTAAGCTGACTGAACAGTCTAGGGGAAGAGTGTTCTTCTTAATTAGCCTAAGCTGACTGCACAGTCTAGGGGAAGAGTGTCGTCATTAATTAGCCTAAGCTGACTGCACAGTCTAGTGGAAGAGTGTCGTCCCAAATCAGCCTAAGCTGACTGCACAGTCTAGGGAAAGAGTGTCGTCATTAATTAGCCTAAGCTGACTGCACAGTCTAGGGGAAGAGTGTCGTCATTAATTAGCCTAAGCTGACTGCACAGTCTAGGGGAAGAGTGTCGTCATTAATTAGCCTAAGCTGACTGAACAGTCTAGGGGAAGAGTGTCGTCATTAATTAGCCTAAGCTGACTGCACAGTCTAGGGGAAGAGTGTCGTCCCTAATTAGCCTAAGCTGACTGCACAGTCTAGGGGAAGAGTGTCGTCATTAATTAGCCTAAGCTGACTGAACAGTCTAGGGGAAGAGTGTTCTTCTTAATTAGCCTAAGCTGACTGAACAGTCTAGGGGAAGAGTGTCGTCATTAATTAGCCTAAGCTGACTGCACAGTCTTGGGGAAGAGTGTCGTCATTAATTAGCCTAAGCTGACTGCACAGTCTAGGGGAAGAGTGTCGTCCCTAATTAGCATAATCTGACTGCACAGTCTAGGGGAAGAGTGTCGTCCCTAATTAGCCTAAGCTGACTGCACAGTCTAGGGGAAGAGTGTCGTCATTAATTAGCCTAAGCTGACTGCACAGTCTAGGGGAAGAGTGTCGTCATTAATTAGCCTAAGCTGACTGAACAGTCTAGGGAAAGAGTGTCGTCATTAATTAGCCTAAGCTGACTGAACAGTCTAGGGGAAGAGTGTTCTTCTTAATTAGCCTAAGCTGACTGAACAGTGTAGGGGAAGAGTGTCGTCATTAATTAGCCTAAGCTGACTGCACAGTCTAGGGGAAGAGTGTCGTCATTAATTAGCCTAAGCTGACTGAACAGTCTAGGGGAAGAGCGTTCTTCTTAATTAGCCTAAGCTGACTGCACAGTCTAGGGGAAGAGTGTCGTCATTAATTAGCCTAAGCTGACTGAACAGTCTAGGGGAAGAGTGTCGTCATTAATTAGCCTAAGCTGACTGAACAGTCTAGGGGAAGAGTGTTCTTCTTAATTAGCCTAAGCTGACTGAACAGTCTAGGGGAAGAGTGTCGTCATTAATAAGCCTAAGCTGACTGCACAGTCTAGGGGAAGAGTGTCGTCATTAATTAGCCTAAGCTGACTGAACAGTCTAGGGGAAGAGTGTTCTTCTTAATTAGCCTAAGCTGACTGAACAGTCTAGGGGAAGAGTGTCGTCATTAATTAGCCTAAGCTGACTGAACAGTCTAGGGGAAGAGTGTTCTTCTTAATTAGCCTAAGCTGACTGAACAGTCTAGGGGAAGAGTGTCGTCCCTAATTAGCCTAAGCTGACTGCACAGTCTAGGGGAAGAGTGTCGTCATTAATTAGCCTAAGCTGACTGAACAGTCTAGGGGAAGAGTGTTCTTCTTAATTAGCCTAAGCTGACTGCACAGTCTAGGGGAAGAGTGTCGTCCCTAATTAGCCTTAGCTGACTGCACAGTCTAGGGGAAGAGTGTTCTTCTTAATTAGCCTAAGCTGACTGCACAGTCTAGGGGAAGAGTGTCGTCATTAATTAGCCTAAGCTGACTGAACAGTCTAGGGGAAGAGTGTCGTCCCTAATTAGCCTAAGCTGACTGAACAGTCTAGGGGAAGAGTGTCGTCCCTAATTAGCCTAAGCTGACTGCACAGTCTAGGGGAAGAGTGTCGTCATTAATTAGCCTAAGCTGACTGCACAGTCTAGGGGAAGAGTGTCGTCCCTAATCAGCCTAATCTGACTGCACAGTCTAGGGGAAGAGTGTCGTCATTAATTAGCCTAAGCTGACTGCACAGTCTAGGGGAAGAGTGTCGTCATTAATTAGCATAAGCTGACTGAATAGTCTAGGGGAAGAGTGTCGTCATTAATTAGCCTAAGCTGACTGAACAGTCTAGGGGAAGAGTGTCGTCATTAATTAGCCTAAGCTGACTGCACAGTCTAGGGAAATAGTGTCGTCATTAATTAGCCTAAGCTGACTGCACAGTCTAGGGGAAGAGTGTCGTCATTAATTAGCCTAAGCTGACTGCACAGTCTAGGGGAAGAGTGTCGTCATTAATTAGCCTAAGCTGACTGAACAGTCTAGTGGAAGAGTGTCGTCCCTAATTAGCCTAACCTGACTGCACAGTCTAGGGGAAGAGTGTCGTCATTAATTAGCCTAAGCTGACTGCACAGTCTAGGGGAAGAGTATCGTCATTAATTAGCCTAAGCTGACTGCACAGTCTAGGGGAAGAGTGTCGTCCCTAATCAGCCTAAGCTGACTGCACAGTCTAGGGGAAGAGTGTCGTCATTAATTAGCCTAAGCTGACTGCACAGTCTAGGGGAAGAGTGTCGTCCCTAATCAGCCTAAGCTGACTGCACAGTCTAGGGGAAGAGTGTCGTCCCTAATCAGCGTAAGCTGACTGCACAGTCTAGGGGAAGAGTGTTCTTCTTAATTAGCCTAAGCTGACTGAACAGTCTAGGGGAAGAGTGTCGTCCCTAATTAGCCTAAGCTGACTGCACAGTCTAGGGGAAGAGTGTCGTCCCTAATCAGCGTAAGCTGACTGAACAGTCTAGGGGAAGAGTGTTCTTCTTAATTAGCCTAAGCTGACTGAACAGTCTAGGGGAAGAGTGTCGTCATTAATTAGCCTAAGCTGACTGCACAGTCTAGGGGAAGAGTGTCGTCATTAATTAGCCTAAGCTGACTGAACAGTCTAGGGGAAGAGTGTTCTTCTTAATTAGCCTAAGCTGACTGCACAGTCTAGGGGAAGAGTGTCGTCCTTAATTAGCCTAAGCTGACTGCACAGTCTAGGGGAAGAGGGTCGTCATTAATTAGCCTAAGCTGACTGCACAGTCTAGGGGAAGAGTGTCGTCCTTAATTAGCCTAAGCTGACTGCACAGTCTAGGGGAAGAGTGTCGTCCTTAATTAGCCTAAGCTTACTGCACCGTCTAGGGGAAGAGTGTTCTTCTTAATTAGCCTAAGCTGACTGAACAGTCTAGGGGAAGAGTGTTCTTCTTAATTAGCATAATCTGACTGCACAGTCTAGGGGAAGAGTGTCGTCCCTAATTAGCCTAAGCTGACTGCACAGTCTAGGGAAGAGTGTCGTCATTAATTAGCCTAAGCTGACTGCACAGTCTAGGGGAAGAGTGTCGTCATTAATTAGCCTAAGCTGACTGCACAGTCTAGGGGAAGAGTGTCGTCATTAATTAGCCTAAGCTGACTGAACAGTCTAGGGGAAGAGTGTCGTCATTAATTAGCCTAAGCTGACTGCACAGTCTAGGGGAAGAGTGTCGTCATTAATTAGCCTAAGCTGACTGCACATTCTAGGGGAAGAGTGTCGTCATTAATTATCCTAAGCTGACTGCACAGTCTAGGGGAAGAGTGTCGTCATTAATTAGCCTAAGCTGACTGCACAGTCTAGGGGAAGAGTGTCGTCATTAATTAGCCTAAGCTGACTGCACAGTCTAGGGGAAGAGTGTCGTCATTAATTAGCCTAAGCTGACTGAACAGTCTAGGGGAAGAGTGTCGTCATTAATTAGCCTAAGCTGACTGCACAGTCTAGGGGAAGAGTGTCGTCATTAATTAGCCTAAGCTGACTGCACAGTCTAGGGGAAGAGTGTCGTCATTAATTAGCCTAAGCTGACTGAACAGTCTAGGGGAAGAGTGTCGTCCTTAATTAGCCTAAGCTGACTGCACAGTCTAGGGGAAGAGTGTCGTCCTTAATTAGCCTAAGCTGACTGAACAGTCTACGGGAAGAGTGTCGTCCCAAATCAGCCTAAGCTGACTGCACAGTCTAGGGGAATAGTGTCGTCCCAAATCAGCCTAAGCTGACTGCACAGTCTAGGGGAAGAGTGTCGTCCCTAATTAGCCTAAGCTGACTGCACTGTCTAGGGGAAGAGTGTCGTCCCTAATAAGCCTAATCTGACTGCACAGTCTAGGGGAAGAGTGTCGTCCCTAATTAGCCTAATCTGACTGCACAGTCTAGGGGAAGAGTGTCGTCCCTAATCAGCCTAAGCTGACTGCACAGTCTAGGGGAAGAGTGTCGTCATTAATTAGCCTAAGCTGACTGAACAGTCTAGGGGAAGAGTGTCGTCATTAATTAGCCTAAGCTGACTGAACAGTCTAGGGGAAGAGTGTCGTCATTAATTAGCCTAAGCTGACTGCACAGTCTAGGGGAAGAGTGTCGTCCCTAATCAGCCTAAGCTGACTGCACAGTCTAGGGGAAGAGTGTCGTCCTTAATTAGCCTAAACTGACTGAACAGTCTAGGGGAAGAGTGTCGTCCCTAATCAGCCTAAGCTGACTGCACAGTCTAGGGGAAGAGTGTTCTTCTTAATTAGCCTAAGCTGACTGAACAGTCCAGGGGAAGAGTGTTCTTCTTAATTAGCCTAAGCTGACTGCACAGTCTAGGGGAAGAGTGTCGTCCTTAATTAGCCTGAGCTGACTGCACAGTCTAGGGGAAGAGTGTCGTCCTTAATTAGCCTTAGCTGACTGCACAGTCTAGGGGAAGAGTGTCGTCATTAATTAGCCTAAGCTGACTGCACAGTCTAGGGGAAGAGGGTCGTCCCAAATCAGCCTAAGCTGACTGAACAGTCTAGGGGAAGAGTGTCGTCCCTAATCAGCCTAAGCTGACTGCACAGTCTAGGGGAAGAGGGTCGTCCCAAATCAGCCTAAGCTGACTGCACAGTCTAGGGGAAGAGTGTCGTCCCAAATCAGCCTAAGCTGACTGCACAGTCTAGGGGAAGAGTGTCGTCCCTAATCAGCCTAAGCTGACTGCACAGTCTAGGGGAAGAGTGTCGTTCCTAATTAGCCTAATCTGACTGCACAGTCTAGGGGAAGAGTGTCGTCCCTAATCTGACTGCACAGTCTAGGGAAAGAGTGTCGTCATTAATTAGCCTAAGCTGACTGCACAGTCTAGGGGAAGAGTGTCGTTCCTAATTAGCCTAATCTGACTGCACAGTCTAGGGGAAGAGTGTCGTCATTAATTAGCCTAAGCTGACTGAACAGTCTAGGGGAAGAGGGTCGTCCTTAATTAGCCTAAGCTGACTGCACAGTCTAGGGGAAGAGTATCGTCCTTAATTAGCATAAGCTGACTGAACAGTCTAGGGGAAGAGTGTCGTCATTAATTAGCCTAAGCTGACTGCACAGTCTAGGGGAAGAGTGTTCTTTTTAATTAGCCTAAGCTGACTGCACAGTCTAGGGGAAGAGTGTCGTCATTAATTAGCCTAAGCTGACTGCACAGTCTAGGGGAAGAGTGTCGTCCCAAATCAGCCTAAGCTGACTGCACAGTCTAGGGGAAGAGGGTCGTCCCAAATCAGCCTAATCTGACTGCACAGTCTAGGGGAAGAGTGTTCTTCTTAATTAGCTTAAGCTGACTGAACAGTCTAGGGGAAGAGTGTCGTCCCTAATTAGCCTAAGCGGACTGCACAGTCTAGGGGAAGAGTGTCGTCCCTAATTAGCCTAAGCTGACTGCACAGTCTAGGGAAAGAGTGTTCTCCTTAATTAGCCTAAGCTGACTGCACAGTCTAGGGGAAGAGTGTCGTCCCTAATTAGCCTAAGCTGACTGAACAGTCTAGGGGAAGAGTGTCGTCCTTAATTAGCCTGAGCTGACTGCACAGTCTAGGGGAAGAGTGTCGTCCCTAATTAGCCTAAGCTGACGGCACAGTCTAGGGGAAGAGTGTCGTCCTTAATTGACCAGTCGCCAAAGTATCGATCGCTCCGCCCACATTTTTCGATCAGCCAATCAGATATCGATTTTTCACACACCCCTCAGCAACGCTTATCTGGCCGCCATTTTGTCCGAAAAAGAAAACGTGTTGTACATATGGAATGGACGTAATTTTTAACAGTTTACACAGATTTTATATCAAATGCATGATCATTACTGTTCGATCATTATTCAAAATTGTAGGTGCTATACATATTTTATAAAAGGTTATTATTTTATCTTTATTTCTTGAACATATGAACGAGTAATGAAAAAAACAAACACAATAAATAGTTTAACCACACCAGGTGTGTGTTCTTTAAAACGTGTTATACCGTTTGATGCACAATATTATTAAGCAGTTTGGGCAACATAATAATTGCCACACGTGCTTATTAATCTCAGCGTAATTGTCGATGATTAATAAATAACAGTATGTTGCGTGGATCTCAGAATAAAGGAACATTAAGGCAGTGTTAGGTACTGTACACAAGAAAAGAAAACTATTTAATTACTTAAATGATTTCAAATTATATATTTATTTTCTGTGGATCATAAACAAGGGAAATCATTATAAATTGTTAACTTTAATATTGTTTTAACTAAAGTAAAAACAACAAAAAGGTGATTTCAACGCGGCTTAGCCAGCTTAAAGCGACTTCAAGTGTAAAATGTACGGCTTATAATACAACAACAACATTTCTAATACAACATATATTGATACGGGGAGAAATGTGAAAATTGCAATAAACATATAAGGGCCATCTTGTCATAAATAAGCAAATGCACAATATGCTAAATGTATTCAATTCGAATGTTCGCGAACAGCACCGTAATACCAACATTTCATTTTTTGATAGTGAAATGTAACAGGTTCGCATTAAACATAAATGAAATAAAAGGCATATTAGACTATCTGTTAATGAAACCACGACATTAGGCCTCTATTAAATTATGGTTACAATCAAAATTTAAGTTATATCTAAATAAAAAAAAATCGGTGTCTTTTAAAAAATAAGACAATAAAACAAAGATCTAAACATTTTAAATAAACAAAAAACCCATCGTGATATGGATATGCCATTTGCATTTAATACAAATATTTTCAAAATTATATATGAATAGCCACCGGATTCACTGTCAGACGGCTGAATACAAGTTCAAAATCAATATGAAACAAATGCTCATTTTTACAACTGATTTTTCATCAACTCCCTATATAATATGTATAAGAAACGTTTCTGATAATCAGTCTGCCGTTAACTCATTTATTTTGATTACGCCATTTCTCTCTAACGTCTTTATGATTGTATTAACGTTTTACAAAGCAGTTTAGTTTGGTGCGCGGGTTTAATAATTTATATTATAGAAAAGAGCATAATACATCATTACAAATATAGAATTTCCCTCATGTAATCCGCTATAATTGCGATCTGCTTGTCGGAGTTTTCTAATCACTAGACCACGTGACTATGTGGGCGGAGCGATCGATAATATGGCGACTGGTCAATTTGCCTTAGCTGACTGCACAGTCTAATCTCGAGTTACACTTTGTGCATATTTTATTAAATCCCGCTTTCCCAGTTCGGGGCTCCAGAGAAGTAGCTGAATACTATATATATATATATATATATATATATATATATATATATATATATATATATATATATATATATATATATATATATATATATATATATATATATATATATATATATTGCATTTACATATTCACGACATAAATATAATGAATGCAATCATATACAACTCAAATTGACGTACGAAGTATTTTTTGGCATTTTCGACAATACACATGTGATAATGGTGTTTAATCAAAATGCTGAATATGATTCAGGACATGATAAGCCCTGCTTATCGTTTTATCTCTTGTTTTCTGATGCTGCAACTTGTGTAAGAGTAATGAATGATCTTATCGCATTGTAATGTCCCATTTATTGGCAGAAGGATGAATGAGCCGTTTATGAAACAATGCCGATTACGAATGGAACGGTACTCAATAATTGTAATTACACTTCCTTGAGTGGGCAGGTAAAATGTTTTGGAAACCCGGTCTCAAGTACTAATGAGATATTGATTTCACCGATAAACAAAATGAATAAATAGTGACACATTGTTTTGTATTTGTACTTTTACACTATATTATATATATAGTGTAATATATAAGTTATTTATATTACTAATAATACTATTATCATTATTTGTGTATTTATTCATTTATTTAACGTAAACAATAAATAGGAATTATTTGCATTTATTATTTCATATTTATTTAATTTTCGGAGTTTAGTTAGAAAGTATGACTTAAACATATCATATATAGCTAGGTCAAACTAAACTTTCGTTTTCGTTTGGAGAAATATGTTGATTCATCAACTGTTACCAATTGTCTAATCTTTTGAAAGCGGGGATTCGCACGGACGTTTATCATGTCATCCAACGAAAATAAAAGAATATTCAAGTTGTCATTCGATTGATTAAACATTAATGAGCCCTGTTCTGTGAAAAAGTGGTTTAATGCATGTGCGTAAAGTTTCGTCCAAGATAAGCCTGTGCAATCCGCACAAGCTCGCACAGGCTTATCAGGGACGACTATTTCCGCCTTAACTTGATTTTTGTCCAAGTAGAGATTTTTTTGACCCGATAAATACTATACAAGCGAAAAGTTTCGTCCCAGTTTAGCCTGTGCTTTACACTTTACGCAGATGTATTAAACCTCGTTTTGACAGAGCACGGCATATTTGTCCTACATGGATTGCGACGCAACATTGTTTTCAAAATTAAATAGGTATCTGGGAAAAGTTCCGTTTAGGTTTTAAAAAGCAACCTTTTGTTTGACATAAACAATTGATGTACAATGTTTTGTTTATTTTCACACCAAATAAGGTAAATTTTCGATGAAAATACCCTAAACACTATTGACAATTTTCCTCATTTCGTCTGATTAACAGAATGTTTTTTGGTCATACAATACGCGCCTAGCAATGAAATAATAAAAGCGAGCTGAAGTCGACCTTAAACGACTTTGCCCAGTTAGAACAAGCCTGCCTGTTAGTCGTTTCAAGTGTATGTTCTTTGAAAAGAACAAACTATAAAGTGATGCATTTATGTATGCTTTAAATAATAGAAACTTAAATAGCAACCCGTTGTGTACGTTCTTACTGCTTTTTGAGATCGTGAATTGCTTCGTTATATACTCTATATGGAGTATGATGTGTGGTAACAATTTTTCTTAAGCTTATATGTATCTTTAATTGTTCTATTTATCAAATTAAATAAGACAACGATCATGCGGTGCATTATAATGTGTTCTGTTTTGGCTGCTTTGTCGACATTTCAATAGTATTTACATCATATCAAGGTGATTTGTAACCATACTCACACTTTAACGTGGCATGCGTGTTCACCAATACCAAGAAAACGTACATATGAGCCGTTGTCTGTGAAAACGGGGTTTAATTAATGTGCGTAAAGTGTTGTCCCAGATTAGCAATTTCTGTCCGCACAGGCTTACCAGGCAAGGCACTTTCCGCCTAAACTGTAATTTTGCTAAGGAGAGATTTTCTTTAATCGAAAAATATCATAGAAGCGGAAAGTGTCGTCCCTGATAAGCCTGTGCGGACTGTACAACGTATTCTGGGACGACACTTTACGCACGTGCATTAAACCCCCTTTCACAGAGCACGGTTAATAGGTCATCCCCTGACCTCCTTTTCTAAGAGCGTTATGCATTAATGTCCGAAAAAATAAATTCACGAACAATAATTATACAGGTTATTTGCCGGGCTTTGCATTTAATATATGCAATGTTTGATTTGCAAATTAAGCATACTGCTATTGTGTTTGTTCTTTTCAAGGTTACACGTTTTACCTGCTTTCAGAGAACAAATATTCATTTTGTTTACTATCGTCTTACGTGTTATTAGTACAAATAAATTATTCTTTAAATAATGTACATTTTTTTTGTCCATGTTAATATAACAATTTGACTTACTGTCAGCCAATACAGATGCATGTTTTGCCTTGACCGTATTTGTAATTAGTAAATACATTTAAGCATGGTTTTATAGAGAAAAAATGGGACCGGACTATTTGTCCGGTTTAGAAAGGATTCCGGTATAGACAGGATCCGGTTTAGAGGGTTTCCACTGTATTAATAATCCGTCAAATCATATTCATACGCAAATTACCGACTTAGGATTTGGCGTCAATTGACAGTGTTTGTGTTTTGTTATGTTCCCTTGTATCTGATCGTGCAACTGGTTTTGGAATAATGAATGATCTTCTCTTATTCTAATGTCTCCTGCATTGGCAGAATGATAAATGAGCCGTTTATAAAATACTTAACTAAAGCTCGCATAACGCTTAACTATGTCTGTACATGATCTGTCTTAAAAACCGCTCCAGTATACAGTGACAATATTGTATAGCTATATCCATGAACACAGCAATTAATCATTTTTTCCACCTAATTCACATGGTGACCTTAACCGTATTGTTTAAAAATCAATAACCAATTTATTTTTAAATCTTCCTCATGAAATATGATATCTTATGGATAATTACTAACGTTGAATTTAAATTTACACATTTTTAACTTAAGCTATTGTCGCATTTGTATTTATTACAAGCTGTAGTCCATATATTATAAAAAAATGTGTTGCTTTTAAAGAAAGCATGTTTTCATCAAATCATGGTGCGTATTCACGAACCCATTTCTAGCCTTAATAATAAAGTAGAGTCATATACCGAATAAAATACCAATTCGTTTGCATATATACAAGCTAAAATGGACATTCAAATAAGTTTTCTTAACGAAACATTATATACTGAAAGGTATGAACTGCCATGCTAGACTTGACTTCCAATTAGATTTAATACATTAAAGTTAAAGAGTATTATGTATTGTTTAAATTAAGTCTAAACGCTGAAATGGGAATATGGGCC
Organism: Dreissena polymorpha; assembly: GCF_020536995.1. Taxonomy (NCBI): domain Eukaryota; kingdom Metazoa; phylum Mollusca; class Bivalvia; order Myida; family Dreissenidae; genus Dreissena; species Dreissena polymorpha. Next base: position 56,003,055 of record NC_068357.1, on the reverse strand, counting down.
CTAGACGAAATGTTCTCAGTTTGTATTTGGAATCTCGGACGACTTAGCCATTGAGCCATATCACATCATCGACACAACAGTTATTGGGCACGGACGGGACACAGACCTGAACTGATTAAAATTACATCGGCATTTTAAGGTTCATATGTAAATTATACATGCACATTTACGATATTATTGTCAGTCGTTTAACAGCAATACACTGTTGCCCGAGCTATTGGCATATGAAATAACTATTTTGCAAGTAAACTTTCAAATACAACGTACATATCAATTGGCGATTCACATTTTATGGTTTTCGCAGCCGTATATCACAGATATATAAACAATATACACTTTTTAAAATACTCGAATGTACTATGTGAGGATCCTCAAGACATAATTCTTTTAAACGTTGCACGTGTCTATGTATATAAATCTTGAATAAGTTAAAATCCTTCGTTGTTTGAATTGTTAACTTAAATGATTTATTGTGACCATTTGTTGAAAATGTCTGCTAAGTAGCACGATCCAACGAAACTAAAGATAAATAGGGTTTTCTTTGATTTAATTTGTATTTGTCTGATATGGTTTGAGACGCATCAAATTTGCCAAAATGCATTTAACTTATCAGAAAATGTTCTGAACACAATTTACCAGGAGTCCTTGTTTGTCTGATTTCATATCATTCTAGTTTCACAAACACTGAGAAAATCTTTCGGAATCCAGAATATAACACATGAAATACATCGTATATATATTTATTATGCGCATGTATTCATAGTGGTTTTAAAAATTGCATCACTTTTTATTAACAACTTTTTTTAAATTTTAAATAGATTTAGTACAGAGATCATATATAAATCTGAGAAAATGCATAATATAATTTAATTTTACTCAAATACCGCAACAAATAATGATTTCATAGCATTCAATAAGATTGTGCATTCACCTGAAGACTTGCATGTTCAGGTTCACATAACATAGATGCACCATCTGTGGTAAGTTCCCATTACGACCATTATTATTCTCACATGTTCATGTACAAATGCACTTTACTGGCATTATGCAAATATTACTTTACGACACAAACAACAGACGTATTTACTTTTGCATTATGAGCAAATATATCAAGCTTCTAATATGGTAACATCTTGCTCCAACAATAGATTGATAAAGTGCACATCTCTATGCATGTTTAATTAAAATGTACAATTACATATAACTTTAAGAATGCACACTTTGCAAAATAGCAAGTTGAAACGTTGCTTTTTATTATCTATATTTTTGTCGTACATGTTTTTCATGTAATTCTCTAAGATAAAACGTGCAATCTCGTATTATGTTTATACATAATTGATACATAAGCCAAAACACGTGATTGAATCAATATTAATCGGTGCTATTATGTGTTTTACAGTGTTCGAATCTGATGTGGAAGATAAATGACTATATGAAAGTGCAATAAGTAATACGAACTATGATATTTTCTGTGGCAATTAGAGACTGCATAATCATACTTTTAATACTAGTATTTGTTTGATTGATGGAAGTTACGCCGTACAAAAACACCCACGTCGGATTCTCGTGTACATGACCTATCAACAAGTACATGTGTATTCCTATTAAATCCACATTAATATTGTTTTAATTAAAAAAATTTTTGGACAAACAAAACATTGTAAAATAGTTAGTAATTATTACGAAACTTAAAACTAGAGTAGAATAATTAAATGTAAATAGTAATTTAGTAGTTGAGTCGTCTTTGTGTCATATTTTTAACGAAATACAATGTAGTGGCATTACTTTATCGAATATGTCAAAGTTGTTTTGCTGTTAAAACAACTAAAAAACTATAAACACGTCATCGGATTTTCTTAGGACTGTTTTTTTCCGTAGAGTTTAAAAGGGACTACAACATATTTTTTTGACAAATTATTTTTATGATTTTGCAGTTTTAATTTTGCCCATTTAATCACATCGATAGGACAGATATAGTTGTAATATTTGATTTATAACGGTCTTCTGCAGTCCCACAGATAGTTTATTGATATTGAATATTCATAAAACTAGAGATAAGGCAATTGCACCGTTCAAATGTGTTATTTATAGTATGTTTCTGCCTTTATGTTTTCATATTTATTTTTAATCCCAATGTATACAATACATAATGATAAAGGGTAATAATGAATACACGAGTAATGATAACACGAACATACTTTATGACAAACAGAATATCAAATTCAAAGACTGACATTCTTAGAAGAATTCTTTTAAAGCCAATCAATATGAAACCTTGGAAATGTTATCGTTAATATAAGCATTGACCTTGTTTTGTTATATTTTTGTTTCTTTGTTATAGTAAAGGGTGCTTTAAAGTCTGTTTAAAACAGTATTTACTCATTCTCAATTTGAATACATATACCGGTTGAGCATATACACAGCTACTGGACAGCTTGTTTTAATTAAACCTTTACTTTTTCAAACCAATTATTATATCAAATTGTAACCAATTTGATTACTCTGTTTTTAATTTTATATATAAATTAATATCAACTAATGAGATGTAATAACAATGATAAAATTATAAAACGGATACAACGTCTTTATCGCATACAATTCCAGTACTACTAAATATACAGCCGAAGCATTTATCAAATTGATGGACAAAATATATTTTCATTTACTTATTAATTAAGTTTATAATGTGTTACTTTTTCAATCAATCAATTGCAATCAAATGTATGTATAATATATTGGTTCCATGCTCAGAATTTGTACTTGCACTGAGTTTGCCTTACTCGTCACCATTTCAACTGTAGCCATCTGGCAATTATTAATTAATGACACTTGTAATTTCAATGTCAATTTAACGTGTTTATTTTTTTTATAAATAAGTTAAAGTTTATTTGTCCATTGTGATGTGTAGTAGAAGTAGTAGTAGTAGCAGTAGTAGGGGTAGTAGTAGTTTAACTTTTATTCTAGTTGTTCTATTTATAAGCATTTTGTCTACCTTGAAAACAGTGATAAGACCGTGAACACAGGCTTTAAATTATCTATGCTTTAAAGGATTAGAATATTTAAATTAGACTGAAATAAGTAACATAGTTTGAGTTATTATGTTTACTCTGGAACAAGAATATGGTAAAAAAATTGGCTTTAGCTTATAAAAATATAAAGATAAATTGAGCATATTTATCAATATTTCTGCCACACTTACTCTACTCGACAACGACTAAACTATAAGACTATTATTTTTTATTATTATTATTATTATTGTTATTATTATTGTTGTTGTTGTTGTTTTGTTTTTATCATTGTTGTTGTTGTTATTATTATTATTATTATTATTATTATTATTCTTATTATTATCATTATTATTATTATTATTATTATTATTATTATTATTATTATTATTATTATTATTATCATCATCATCATCATCATATGATTTAAGTTTTTCATTTGAAAGCAAAATCGTTTTAAATAAGCAGTGATTCACTTTATGAGTGTCTATTGCTATTTTCTGTGTTCACCATTCATTCCCGCAAAATTGAAGCACAGCCAATCTCTGATAACAAAATTTATTTCTAATTGATTACTGACTAGTAATTAGTAGTAGTAGCAGAAGAAGTAGAAGTAGTAGTAGTAGTAGTAGTAGTAGTAGTAGTAGTAGTAATAGTAGTAGTAGTAGTAGTAGTAGTAGTAGTAGTAGTAGTAGTAGTAGTAGTAGTAGTAGTAGTAGTAGTAGTAGTAGTAGTAGTAGTAGTAGTAGTAGTAGTAGTAGTAGTAGTAGTAGTAGTAGTAGTAGTAGTAGTATTAGTAGTAGTAGTAGTAGTTGAAGTAGGAGTAGTAGTAGTAGTAGTAGCAGAAGTAGTAGAAGTAGTAGTAGTATTATTATTATTAGTAGTAGTAGTAGTAGTAGAAGAAGTAGTAGTAGTAGTAGTAGTAGTAGTAGTAGTAGTAGTAGTAGTAGTAGTAGTAGTAGTAGTAGTAGTAGTAGTAGTAGTAGTAGTAGTAGTAGTAGTAGAAGTAGTAGTAGTAGAAGTAGAAACAGCCGCAACAACAACAACAACAGCAGCAGTAGTAGTAGCAGTAATAGAAGTACTAATAGTAGTATGTTATGTTATATCATAGCCTTGCCTGCTTTGACCAGCTATATATATGCGTACAGAATATTAACACATGTTACGCAAAATTTGATTGGTTGACTTACTCGGGATCTCGAGATAGCGAAAATTCTCTCCTCTTTTGCTTAATGCACTCTGCATTAATTTACTGCACCGCTCTTTTTTTAATTGTACGCCGCTTTTATTTAGTTTTGCACTCCACGACAAAGCTTACTCGTGGCCACGAGATAGAAAAAAGAGGAGAGCAATTAAAAAATAGAGAAGCACCGCTCTTTTTTAATTGTACGCCGCTTTTGTTTTGTTTTGCACTCCTCTTTTTTTCTATCTCATGGCCATGACATAGCTAACTCGTGGCCACGAGATAGAAAAACGAGGAGAGCAATTTAAAAAAGAGAAGTGAATGTCACCTCTATGCCACCGTATATATCCCGTATTGAGAACAAATTCTACTGTTTCAAAACATTATTTAATAGCTATTCAAGTTTCCGTATTTACGTGTTTTAAAGTTTAGTAGAAGAAAACAAATAAAAAAATGTACGTCGCGACTTTAAGAACGCAATCACTGCAACGATATGTTTAAACAATTAATTCTTACACGCACATTGCCCTTACCGTATAAATGATATAATCCAACAATTTACACGCACATTGCCCTTACCGTATAACTGATAGTCCAACAATTATATTGCTTTGACAAGTACATACTCAAAGAACAGAAAGACAACGTACATAATCCTTTGATAACTCTGTTCACTTAATTAATATATTTTTGAACCCAAAACATGTACAGTACAGATATTCCAATGCTGAATTATGACATTAAAACATATATAAATCAACATTTTGTTTAGTGCATCGTCGCATTATTATTATATTACATATTCTATTGCACAATCAAGTTGTTGTTTAGTCAGATAACCACAATCATAGTCTGTAAGTATCATTACTGACATTTTATATTTACCTCACAACATACGTGATAAAGCAAATATTTTTACATGAATTTCCTGTATGTTTATAATGCACCTTTTTTCATAATCAAGATACATGCACCATGTCTTCTGCAAAGCTGTCAGCGACTCAACAAATTATATTTACTTTTGAGTGTATATCTAGCTTGTTTAAATATTTTGCGATTACAAAAGATTAAGAATTAAGCATGATCTAAATAAAGATATCCATAATATTATGGTAATTCTACAAGCATGTGATTCTAAAAAGAATAAATTATTAATTGAAAACGATCGTACTAAATATCAGACGCACTTCTTTACTGGTGAAGTAAATTTAGCAATAGACGAAAATACAATTTTCTTTTCCAAATGTTGTTCATTCGGTGAATTTGTTGGATAATGCACATTTATGTGTTCTTATTAACCACGTACATATAAACCTCTCACTAGTTAACTTACTTCTTTAAGACTTGCCTGTTTGTTGAAATACCGCATTTGTTTTTAATCAAATGAAAGTGAGTTACCGGTAGTATTGTTTTGGCCATTACAGTTTTTGTTAAATGAATAAGTGCTTAAGTTGCAAATGAAAAGCCTTCTACATAATTTACTTCATTGCTGTAATACAGGTGTTTGAGGTAGTTTATTATCTCGCCATCAATTAATCCGGTAAAGGAAATATTGTAGATCGAATGTGTAAGTAATATTGTTAAGAATGCAGTCTGTTATAGACTTACTATATATATACGGCGATTATAGTTATAATTACATGTTTATTAGTTCAACAATGGAATAATTTAGATTTGATATCAAACAATGTTATATTTGGAAACACACAAAGCATTATTCTCAATTCCATAAATAACGCACACTATTAATTGTATGAAATTAATGAAGTTCTTTACAAAATCAATTGTGTTGATGTAAGGTATATGTTTCAATTTCAATTGTAAAACTTTGCGTAGACATATTTGTAAAATAGATGTCTTGATTTCAAAACAATGCATACATTATGTTAACAAAATTGTTGAAGGGTAATGTAGTTTTCCGAACTGTATTTTGAGTAGGATACTGTAAAAGCAATGTAAATGCAGGAGTATATCTGTATCAGTTCGACGGTAAGGCGCATGTAAGAGTAAATTATTTAACATATTACTGCTGTGATTGATTGTGTTTTTTTCAATGTCATTCAAGTCGCCACCGACAGTGTGTGTCCTTCCCTCTAGTTATTGACTTAGCTTTCTCAAGACATGAGCATGGAACAATGAAAAGCTATTAAAGAAACTATTGCAAAGTGGTATTGTGTGTCATCACGAAAATAAACTAACAATTTTATCAGGAAAACAAATGATTAATTTAATAGAAATGAATGTGGCTATCAGAAACTAGCTGTGATTGTCGTTTGCGGCGAGCACGGAAAACAGCAAAATGTATAATCACGCAAAGATGTAGTTTTTAAAACATTGCATTATAAACACGCTTTTCGTTTCGAATTAAATTATTTGAGACGAAATTCGTTTAAAGTGCAAATAAACTTGTTTAATACTTCAAACATTTGAAGTTCAATACTTCAAACATTATAAGTTGTTTAAAATGTTATTCATTCAATATTTACAGTTCTTATAAGTTTTTATTTCTTACTGCGCATTACTGGCACATTTCACTTTAATATTAGAATATCAAAATTGGATTTTTTCTGTAGATATCTAAAACATTGTGTACATAAACATACGACCGCTAATTATTAAGAAATTTTTAAACGGACGACACACACAATGTAATTTTGATCATTTAAATAATGTTGATAAATTAAAGATAATGTCAATTTAACAGCATGAGATATATCAAGAACAGTTGTAGTATTTGATTAATAGAGGCCATGCTACGTGCAAACGATGCTTTCGAGGGATATCTGGCAGTTCCATGAATAATTTATTGATTTAAATAATCAGAAAACCAGTGATAAGGAAAATTGCATCGTTGGGGTTGATCATTAATAGTCGTTGATATTTGCGAGTAAATGGATTGTTATGCATGTATGGAGTGTCTATGTACACTAACAACATATTTTGTAATATCATGCCCTGTCTTGAATTCCTTTTATTTAACAACTTGTATAACGATTCAATAATTAGATGATCATGTGCGAGTGCACCACGTGACATTAAGAACAATTCATTTTTATGCATTTGAATCGATAGATAAATGTACGCATAAAATGTATACAACAAAAGTACAAAGGTATAATAAAACTTGTCATCTAATTTTTTTATCACTGGATTATTTATCCACATCCACATGTTGTATTTAACATCTGCTACCGTTATGTTTTCATATTTATTGGCTATATTATGACATAAAATATATTGTATCGGATGATAATAATATTTGCACCAGTAACAACAAGAAGAAAATCTTAGATGACAAAAAGAATACCTAATATAAAAAACTGAATTGTTTGTGAAGTTTGTTGACAGCATTAGTTATCCACACAACGAGTTTAATTAGAACTGAGATCTAAACATTTTTTTATCTTATAGAATTGTAGTAAAGGACACTTTTATCAAATCAGATTTTAAAAACAAATGTATTGTCACATTAATATGTTTATATATTACAATGATTTAGCATATGCAAGCCAACAAAATAGGATCTATTTTAAATATAGCCATACATAAGGCAAGTTTTAATATATTATAATTAAAACAATTTGGTTGTAATATTTTTCAATTTTGAAAGCATCTATCAGTGAAGTGGAGTTCTGTAAACGAACATGCTTTTAAATAAACATTTAAAATACACAATTAAAAAAGGTTTCTATTTAAGCAAGTTCCTTTGGTAAGATTCATCTTCATAGTAATAACCTTGACCCATAATAGTAATGACCTTGACCCATAATATGTCATCAATAAGCGGAATGCTAGAAGCCCTAACAGTCTGATACCATATTTATTCACAAATTTAGGAAAATGATAAATATGTGCCACATTCTTTCAGAAAATGTATTTTCTTAATAAGCCATCGTTTATTTACACAGTGGTATTCCGCTGATATATATATTCTAAATAACCTTCATATTTTTAAAGTTAAAAACACATACTATATTATTACTTTTTTTAAATTAGATAAAATGCTGATAAATACAAAACCAAAATAAAGTTTCTGAATAAGTAGTACCAGAAAAAACGAGGGTAGTGTTTTATTCAATTGCCAATTATTTTCTTCTGTTCGGTGAAAACCATTTTTTTTACACAAGACACGTACACTGTTGCGAAAATTCCATTAATCTGTGCCGATTTTGATTCGTTCAGATTCATTCAGTCAGCACAAAGCAATTAATCATGGTATGGTTATGCAACACATACACATACGAGTAAAAGTGTCGCTATTGGCGTAAACGCGTTCGTTATAAATGGAATTGAAGTACACAATATTTTCTTGATAATAATTATACAGATTACTCGTCACTGTTTTATATCATTGCTGGTTCATATGCATATGTAAGTTTGAAATTGTGAGCATAAACTGTTGAAATTTAAATCATATATTCTCGCTTTAAAATAAAATGGTTTATCATATAACTGCCTGTTAGTAATATATAGCCGCATGATATGTTATTTATATCGAAAAACCGGACTTTGTTTTTTCAGTCATTGTTTTGACTTTCATTTATCGGAATCAATAATAAAGTATTCATTTTTTGTATAATATAATCAAAGATGTAATATATCTAGATGTATACAAAAAAGAAATGTTACAATTTAGAACATATTCATTTCCGCTAATAATACAGAGTCGTAGCGATTACATTCCCGTATTCTTTGAAAACGTTTACGTATATGATAAGCAAACAAACAAGAGGTTACTTCCCTATCGTTGAGGTCTATATCAGAAGCAGCAAATATAAAACAACGGCTCGTCAAGGCATGCTTTTATTTAATTATCAGACTCCTCTGACATACTACACAACGATAGGGCAATGACCGAATATCTCTTCTCCTCTGACATACTACACAACGACAGGGCAATGACCGAATATCTCACCTCCTCTGACATACTACACAACGATAGGGCAATGACCGAATATCTCACCTCCTCTGACATACTACACATCGACAGGGCAATGACCGAATATTTCACCTCCTACAAAAATTACCTCTCAATTATTTATTGTTTACCTGTGCGTAAATACATGAAATAAAACTGACGCTTTGTTATAAATCAATCATAAATTGCATAACTTGTTCATATGTGATTTATACCAGCTTCGACAGTCGTGTTTCAAAACTGTTATATAACTTGACTAATGAGGCTCCATAATGTTCAAGGTCCGGTACTTAAAGAATAATACATAACGACACCGACTTGAACATGTTGCAGGCAAAGGTCTTCTGTTTTAAATACAAAATAGTAGACATTCAAATTACGTTCCATTGCATCATGGTCAATTTTTATTCAATTCAGTGTTCTATATATAACATCTAAAAATCTAATTGAGCAGCGTCCTGTGAAAACTGGGCTTAACGCATGTGCGTAAAGTGTCATCCCCTATAAGCCTGTGCAGTCCGCACAGGCTAATCAGGGACGACACTTTCCGCTTTTGTCGTATTTTTAATTTCAAGGAAGTCCCTGCTTACCAAATATCAAGTTTAGGCGAAAAGTGTCGTCCCTGATTAGCCTGTGCGGACTGCACAGGCTAATCTGGGATGACACTTTACGCATATGCATTAAGCCAAGTTTTCTCAGAACGCGACTCAATTATAGTTTATGTGTCGTTCGTTTGTATTTTCTTTTCACGTACAATAATTGTAATCCATTCAATTAATCAAGTCTCATGTGATAAGCGACGGAATTCATTTTCTGTATTTATATAAAATGGAATGCGATGCTTAATAATGATCAGATATATGTATACATCACAGTGACTACATACACGAATAGATTGTATGGTTGATGCATGGTCAGATTATCTTTGCCTTCATTGTGTCTGGTCAACATCCAAAATTGTGTAGAGTCACTATCCCTGTAGTTTTAACGATGACATGAAACAAGACCTTAGATCACTTCTTAGTTCACTTCACGAACAAACATTATCTATTGTACGCTTTGTTTATGAATCAGAATAACGTGTTATATTTTTTGCCGCAAGCATTTATTCAATTGATCGTCTTCTGAGATATAAGAAAGAAAGTTGGATTTTGTTTCTAAACGAACTTCTTTAAAGCCATCGGATATATTGATTTGTTGTGTTGTCAAGCGACCGGTTTCATAATTGTTAAGTTATAATGTGCAACGGTTTCCCGTTCGAAATGCTGTTAGAGTGAATTTACGTAGAATACAGCACACATATGAACTTAACAACAAAAATATGCGCACGATGCTAGTGGAAGCTTTCCTGTTTAGGGCACAGCGGTCAAGTGATAGGACGCTGGCCTAGAAATCGAAAGTCACTACCACCACCACCACACAACAACAACATCAGCATCAGCAGAGACGATAGAGCAAGAGAAGCAGAACAAGCAGACGACGAAGACGGACGACGACAACGACGACGACACGACGAGACGACGACGAGACGTAACACGACGACGACGACGACGGAGACGAAGAGGACGAAGACGGGGCGTACGACGACGAGACTACTATACTACTACTAAGACACTAATACTACTACTACTACACTACTACTACGTCTACTACTCTATACTACTACACGATGACTTTAGAATATACTACTACTAACTACTACTACTACCTACCACTAATATAATACTACTACTAATAATAATATAATAATAATAATAATAATAATAATAATAATAATAATAATAATAATAAAAAATCAATAATAATAATAATAATAATAATATAATGATTAGTAACAATCAATCTCCAATAATAATAATAATAATAATAAAAATAAAAATAATAACAATAACAACAATAAAAACAACAACAACAACATCAATAATAATAATAATAAGAAGAAGAAGAAGAAGAAGAATAAGAATAATAATAGTTATTATTATTATTATTATTATTATTATTATTATTATTATTATTATTATAAACCATAAAAGCGTTAGAGTTACACATTAAGGAGCGACTTGACATATGTTTGTAAGATTACTTTAAAGCACCTGCGCTATAGGCATGGTACGAGTTTGAGAGATAATAGAGATTGCTGGAAGTATAGAAAACACCGATGCTGACATTTCAAGTCTGTCGGGTTTTATTGGTTTTACACCAGTCGTGAAAGGGGATTGTTAAGACATTGCATTGTGTGTACGAATTCGACTCATTGTGTGAAAAAAACGGTAGAGGCTAGTGTATGCATAAATCGCATAGGCTTTATTTATAATTGATAAATTGCCAAATGTATATTATTACCTGATAGTGATAATTAGATAATTAAAACTATATGAAGATGAAACGAAATACTACAAATAAGTTTTGCTCAATTTGATATTTTTCATTAAAGATGAGATTCATTTAAGACAATCTGTGAAAACTGTATATTAAACAGATAGAATTCAAATGTGTTTAAATTGCAAGCGATAACGACGATAACTGCAGTTCAAATGCATGTTTAAACATCATACTAGTAGTAGTATGTTTTACGGTGCTTTTTATGTGCATGAACACTATATATACTACTTAGGCGAAGAAACACAGTACTTACTTAAGTGAAAGTGAAGGTAAAGGATAAAGCGTATAGAACCATACAACAGCAGAGTTTACGGATAAGAGTTTTCATTTGTGTCCTCGTAAATATATTGTGGATAAATTTGGTTAGCACATTTATAAAAAAGGTAAGGCTTACCAAAACTATTAAACAATTACTATATTACACATTGTTGAACAAATATGAAAGCGTTATCATACACATACGTTGGCTTTTAATCACGCAAACAATGTCGTTAATATTTAAATGAATTTTTTTATCGATACATAAGCATTTAGTTTAAAATAACACAGAGATTTAACTAAACACTACGAGGATTTTCCCTTTATAATATAGTAAATTTCATGTTTTTGAAAAAGATCATACTTTTTATCAAACTCTAAACAATATTAACATTTAAACAATATTAATACTTAATTAACGTTATAGATATTTGGTGGTGTATTTCTTTCATGTTTTGAAGCATAAATTAATTCCCAAAATATTACAGTTAAATTAAACATAAACGCGAAGAGACAACTACGCAGACACTTGTAATGCTATTTGAAATATATGTTGTGTTATTGAAAACCTTACTGTTGCAATCTATAATAAGGATACTTTTTAAGGGTAAACAAAATTTGTCGTTTTAATAAATTTTTTATAAAAAAAGTTACATTTTCAACAATTGCATGCTTTAGAAAGATGTATAATGCACCGGATGCTACTGTTTTTAAATCTATAAATCCATTCCCGACTTTGCTCGGAAACAGCCATCTGCCTTGTTCTGTGGACGCAAATCTTGGTATGGTGACATGCATGGCAGTATACAATGCTCAGATAAACTGGCGTGGGTCAATATTTCAGAAAAAAAATATAACGGCACAAACACACAGATAACTTACGCAAAATACATTTGTCATCCATTTAATGTATTATAATTTGTTTCGTTATTTACGAATCGTAATATTTTAAATAATAATTATGATGTCAGATTTACCAAATGTACCTATAACTTCTGTTATTTATATAGCATATTACATGACTTTTGGACCATTTATATGTTTGGTCTGTATAGGGTTTTTACAATGTCATTAATTGTCTTTTTACTACATATTGGTGTGTTTGTTGGTTTAGATACAGGAACCGTTTTATAACATCCGTTAAACAAAGATTACTGTGTCCACAGCCTTTGGGTTGCCTATATATTCCTTTCGTATAGGTAGTCTGCAAGCGCTGATGTGTATGCTACTTTTACATGCATATGATATACTTGACTTTTTAGATCATCTAGCTGTCAACAAGTTGTTTGGTAGTCTGTTAGTATCACTACAAACTGCTCTATGTCTCTAAAACATATGATTTACGCATACACATACTTTTATCATTAGAATGTTCCTCATCAAACGAATTTTGTTACTCAGGGTTAGTTCAAAGTATTATTATTTTTACACTTGACTTATGAAGACCTAATAAATGTAAATTACAGTATATTGGGTATAGCGCATAAATTTAAGTTAACTAGCCTCATTAAAAATTGACGTTCTTTGGACTTACGATAATTATTTAAGTACTAGTGAACTATATATTAATTCTTGTATGTATCGTTGCAATTCAACCTTTTCCTTCTTTGTATAACTATATTTTGTATAGTCATAAACTTCTTACTTTGTAAACACTGTATGCTTGCTGTATCAGCTTGGGCTTTTGGCCTCTGGATGTATTGTTTAATAAACCATATCTCATAACTGAATTAACAATGCATCACTTAAATGTAATATAGGATGAAAATAAAAATGGCAAACTCAACACAATACTCACAGAGGTCATAATAACATGCGTGATTGCAAATTTTTTGACAGATCGTTTATGTTAAAGACATATGTATTATTTTCACCGCATTCTTACATGGCATCCTCATTAGCTTAACATTGTAAAGGCAATTTAAGTGTTTCGCCAAGAGAGCATGATTAGGTCATGATTTAATTAATTTGATGTTCGTTTATTATATGGTATCGACATATTTGTACGCTCGTCATCAAGTCAAGAAAAAAAGAAAAGAAATGTGTTGAAGAAATAAATCGCCTTACATCAGTATGACTTGATACCATGACTAATAGTGAGTTGATCGTTTTTCAACGATAATTGTTGACAAAAGTGTACGTTGACTAAAGAGTATCGTTCGCAACACAATTGCCAAATATTCTATTTGACAGCGAATCTCTTTGCATAGATATTTTAGTAGTTTTAATTATATGTTATCGCGACTCAATTCATAGCTCGTTGCTGTTAGCAGAAATGGTGTTTTAATGTTAAGAAAGAAAAAACATAAATGCACAAACTGTAAAGAGTAATAATGTCGACACAATGGCCTGCTTGAGTCAATAATATGTGCATACAAATGAAATAAACTTGAAACAGGTCGGTCAGAACTTCTGATTGCGCTGTTAAACAACAGGAAATTTAATGAAAATGATCATCAATATATGTGAGTATAACACGTATACATGCCGATTTGCTGTGATTTTAAAGATTCGTTTTTTCATTTTTATTTTAACATAGCGCGCGCACTGTGCTTTGTTATTTTGTTTATATACATGCATTTGATTTATATATGTATCGGTTATCATGCGATTCAGCAACCGATTGACACTAGCTGTCTAACGTATGCAATATAAATGTTTTCCTCAAATACACACTAATGTACAAAATGAATGTTAATGTTTTCTTGCTCAATAACGGACACATACCATCGAGCGCAAAATACAATGACAACAGTTCATGTCCAGAAGCCACCTTTTTACTTTAATATGCATTGATATTGCCACAATGGAAACGTAGCCTTGTGTTTAACGAGAATGCAACAATATTTAAAGTTACAAGACATTTATTGCGTGACAAATGTCATATCCTATTAACAATGTCAAATTCTGTGTCGACTAGCTATGAGTACTATCTGACGTTAAATGTGTCGTTCAATCAGACTGGGGATATATTTAAATACGTTACATTTTAGAATAATTAACGCAACTGCTGCAACGTAAGAACATGTCAGTCTGTTTTTCATAATCTGCATTTATGCTTAGTACACATATAATTGATATTAATGTGCCCCACCTTTTGCTCTATGATACTTTTATATAAAACAAAATAACTACTTAAGTGGTAAATGAACACTTACCTTTTAATATTAATATTCAAAGAGTATGATGTTCACCAGTGAGCGAATTTTATACAAATACATGCCTGCATATTTATTATGTCTATGCAGAATGCATTTTGTAATTAAAACCAAGCTCACCGTGTTTGAAGTTTCCATTAACGTATAATTATTTAATTGTTGCTTAACACTTGCAAGGACCTAATCCGTTTCTTTGCATAATGGTGTCCTGTTAGGCTAATTTTCCATATTCTTGTAATATGTAAACCCCTATAACTCACCACAGAGTTTTAATAGTAATATCCCTCTATGGCATTATCATATCTCATAAGTTTTACTAACAACCGCTAATGGTTAGTCCTCATCTGAGCTTGGTTTCCATTCGCAACGGCGGCCATCTTGGATTCTTAGAACTCGTCTATTGTCGACCCAGGTCGATTTGTGTAAGTTCAGCGTTGGTCCAGAATCATTCCGGTTCGAGCCTTGTCAGTGGAAGAACGTGTTTTGACAGTTGAAGCGTGCAACTTGTACTTATATAAAATACAATGCAGTAGCGTGGTGTTAACAATTCGATCATATAAGGTGCCAGTCGGTGGATGAACTGCAGAACAGTTGAGATGCAGATCCAGTTTGCTTAAGAAAAGGTTTTCTACTTTCTCCCTTATGATTTTTACTTGAGAGTTAAATGAGTTCATCTTCATGAATTGTCTCGTTTTTGATACGTGTTTGTTTACAGCCTGTGGTGACTCATTCGCGACATAGATTCTTCATCTTTATTCTTAGTCGGTTAACGTTTTATTTTTCCGAAAAATACTTGCTCAGCTCCATGTAACAGATATACAGATATATTTGAGTTGTATATATCTTCCGCTGTTGTTATAATGGTAATCAACGTTACACGGAATAAGACCATTAAACATATGACGGTTTTATTTGTTTGTGCAAAGTCATCAATGCGACATAGTAAGTCAAGACGGTGTTGTACGAAACGGACTTTAGGACAGGAGTACGCAACAATAGTGTTTCTTCTTCCTATAAAGTGCAGATTAATTTTTTATGTTAGTTTCTTCATATCGCGTGGAATGTAGAACTGTAAGAACTGAATTAATTAACGGTGTGTTTTAAAAAGACAGTATTGGGAACACAAGCAAATGTTTACTGTTAAATGTGGATTGCGTGGATGAACTCATATTTGAGGGGTCGTTGTTGCACTGTTCATGTGAATGACGGGCGGTCAACAGCGCGCCCCTTGCAGTGCAGTGTACCACAAAGAAGTTGCTTAGGGCCATGGTTATACCTTGCCTATGCTGGCACTCTATTTGATGTCTATTTGATGTCATTCCCAGCAAATGTCTCAGTATATGGGTTTGCTTATGATCACATTGCCAAGACAACTTTTAAACCGTCCACTTCAAATGAAAAGAACGCAATCACTGAGCTTGAAAAATGCGCATTTACTATTAATCACTGGATGAATGCAAATAAATTAAAAATGAACACATCAAAAACTGAGTTTATTCTCTGTGGCAGTCTGAAACAACTCCAGAAAATCCATACAAATGAAATAAACATCGCAGGGGACATAATCCAGCGAGAGCCAACTATTCGGTACCTCGGTGCATTCCTTGACGAATCCCTTAGTTTCAAAAAACATGTATCAATGAAATGTCGTTCTGCCATGTTAAACTATTTAAGGATTAAAAGCATAAGAAAGTATCTCACAAGACAGTCCGCAGAAATTCTCATTGTTTCCCTTGTTCTATCACACCTTGACTATTGTAACGTAATTCTGTATGGTGTGGCAGAGTGCGAAATCAACAAAATGCAACGAATACAGAATATGTGCGCCAAATTGGTTTTACAACGAAGCAAGTTCGACAGTTCGAAGCAAGCGCTATATGAGTTGCACTGGTTGCCGATCAAAGCAAGGATAATCTTTAAACTACTTACGTTCATGTATCAGTGCTCTAATGATGAGGCCCCGACTTACCTCACTAAACTTCTCACAAAACAGATTCCAAACAGACAAGGCCTGCGGTCATGCGGCATTAACATGGCCTCATATGACGTTCCGTTCAATAAGCGAAAGACATTTAGTGACAGGAGCTTCAGTACAGCTGGGCCAAGACTTTGGAATTCCTTGCCTCAGGATCTTAGACAATCGAATTCCTTAGAATCTTTTAAGAAGAATTTAAAAACTTACCTTTCCCGTGATTTTTATGGACTTTTCTGAGATTATGTATTTTAATCGAAATACCGTATACGGTTCAATGTTTAAAATAACCCCGATCGTATCTCTTTTACCAGGTTTATAATTGGTTTATTTTTTATATATTGTTTAACTTGTTTTATTTTCAGCTTATTGTAAAACTATGGTTCAATGTTTTATATAACCCCGATTGTATCTCTTTTACCGGGTTTATAATTGATTTATTATTTATATATTGTTTAACTTGTTTTATTTTCAGCTTATTGTAAAACTATGGTTCAATGTTTTATATAACCCCGATTGCATCTCTTTTACCAGGTTTATAATTGGTCTATTATTTTTATATTGTTTAACTTATTTTATTTTCAGCTTATTGTAAAACGCCATTGAATATGTATTTTCATAGTAATTGGAGTTTAAGCAAATAAACAAGTTTCAAGTTTCAAATGTACTCCCGTCGATGGCATCTTCATATACTTACATTAAGTTTAAGTAAATTAGGTTTGAATAACAGTTTTTACATCGTGAACCGTGTCTTGGTGACACTAGAAAAACTGGTGCAAACCGTAGCGTCGTTTAGCTATATCGGTAGTTTTGATTCGTTCATAAAGTCAAATAATTCTGAAAATAAGTATACACGACTATATACGAGCCTAACATCTTTGCGGCCTATAAACTGGGTGCATCAATAACATAGATAAGTAGAAGTGCAAGTATTGATAGAGCCGAGGGAAATGTGATGAGGCTTGCTTGTAACATTGGTTTTATACGTGGCCGCAAATGGCCGCTGACTGGTGTGTTTAATCGATTTGGATACGTGAAGACACATTCATTTTTACATCTTAGAGATAATTTCAGAGCAATACTATTTTGGAGATGATATACCTGTTAATGAAATGCCTTAAAGATAATTATACATTATTAGATACATTTTGTTTCTCAAAATGTTATGCAATTATGTTTATAGCTATATGGTCAGAAACTATAAAACTGAACAACACGAGAAAGGTTTTAATGTTTGTTGCTCTGCATGTCTGAAAAACGTAAGTTTAACAAATATATAAAAAAGAAAAAAACGTAAATGTATTAAAAAAACTCTGAATAAAAAACAAACAACATGGACTGATTAGTGTGTCTTTTAGGTTACGCATTATAAATACTGGCTTATATATTTCATCAGTCAGTAACTATACATTTTGTAACGTATCAGTTTGATAACGCATTTGAAAAATGAAATCTTATACGAAACTTTGTATGCAATATTGATAGGATATTCACATTCAAGATACATATTTACACCGGAATGACATTTATCGTCGTTTTCATTAAGTAACACTGTGGCCAGCTTTAGTATTTAGTAGCATATCAAATACTTGCGTCAAAGTAATCAAAATAAACTTAATTTATGTGTTAATTATTAAGGTTGTTTATTCAATATACAATAGACAAAAAGTCGATGAGTATACATATTTAAACATAAGTAACATATATAGGCGTCCAACGTGATCAGTATTGAATTTCATAAGTTGTTAAATTGAATATCAATACATGAAAAGGTCTATGACATTTAATTTGATTAAAACATTTAAAATATATTTAGTAATGTTATAACGATTACATAAAAAAAACACAAACGAATCAACAAGAGAGCGCAAGAAGTCAAGTTTGATTAATACATTATACACAATTAATCATATGAATATTTATACTCAGAATGCATTAATTCAATACACTTTGGCATGTTTGATAATGTTCGATCTTTTGAAGTAATATTTATCTATCTACACGTGTTTAAATATCAACAACAATGATATTCATCCTGCAGAACATTTTGATTTTGATACTTTCTCTCTGGGAAGGTATAGACTCAGGTTTATGTCATGTGTCTTATACGATTTCTAATCTATGAAATAAAACCCTGATTCTACAAAGATCAAATCAAACGTTATTTTAACTTATTTTTTTTTAAAGAAAAGTCTCAATTCAAGTTTATAAAACTGAATGCAACTTACTGCTCTTGGGGATTTATTAAGTTCTGATAAATGTATCATTTAATATAGAATTAACCAAGGATAACACATACTACTACTACAACTACTACTACTAATACTAATACTACTACTACTTCTACTTCTACTACTACTACTACTACTACTACTACTACTACTACTACTACTACTACTACTACTACTACTACTACTACTACTACTACTAATACTACTACTTCTACAAAAACAACAACAACAACTACTACTAATAATAATAATACTGCTACAAAACAACTACTACTACTACTACTTCTACTACTACTACTTCTACTACTACTATGAAATGGGCCGGCGCGAAACTACTATCCCGTGAAAACGCTAGCAGCCAGTTCAAAGAAGTCACGAACTAGGACAAAGAAGGGAAGTTACGTACTTTAGCGTGGAATGTTAACGGCCTCGTTCGGAAAATCAGTGATGTGGACTTTTTATGTTATGTAAAAATCTATGACCTTATTCTATTATCTGAAACCTGGACTAACAGCAGACAGCAGATTAACCTCAAAATTGACAGATACGCCAGTTTCCATTTACATGGCAATAAACGTTTCGGAGCCAAAAAAGGTCGCTTCAGTGGCGGGCTGGCAATATACTACCGAAACGAACTATCGGACAATATATCAATAGTAGAGGTAAATCAATATGAAATAGTCTGGGTAAAGCTAAAAAATGATTTGTTTGCCCTTGAATCTGATATGTATATATGTCATACATATATTCCACCTGTCAATACAAAACTTTTAATTGATAAAAATTATGATTTTTTTTGATGAAATAGAAAAAGGAATTGAAAAGTACGGGTTGTTAGGTAAAACATGTATCACTGGGGATCTTTATGCTAGGCCAGGTAATTTAACGGATATCTTAGAATTCGACAAGCATCTTGACTCTCTAGAATTTACAAACACAGAAAATACGAACGATATTATATCGATCGTATGAAGTAATCCAGACAAAGTCATTGATAGCAATGGCAAAAAAAATAATTAACTTATGTAAACCCACTAACCACATAATTATAAATGGTCGTCTAAACAGTGAACAAGGAAACCAGTTCACATTTACCTCAACACGTGGCTTGAGTGTAACTGATTACCTAATTATAAATGCGAACGATCCTGAAAGCATAAGCGAATTTGAAATACTCAACTGGACATGTTTTTCCGATCATGCGTCCATTCATTTCTCGTTTAAATGCATCCAAAGAAACAAAGATAAACAACCCGAAAGCACAGAAAGGACTAAAATTGTGTTCAATTCGAGTCTGGTAGAGCAATTCCAAACCTCCCTTAGCGAAAATACAAATATACTAACCAACACTCACGAAAATATAAATGACGAAATAAAACGTATCACAGATCTCATATATAACAATGCGGTCAAGTATTTGGCAAAACTATTAACCGAAATGAGCTATATAAAAATGAAAATAAAAAACAATCTCCCAAATGGTTTGACATTAATTGTTATGTAACAAAGACTAATTTCAAACGAGCGAGAAACACGTTCAACAAATCAAAAACATATGAAAATAGACACCATTTCGTAAAAACGCGCACACTATTCAATAAAACAAAAAAAAGCAAAAGCGAAATACAAAAAAGCGGGAGGAAAAAAGCTTAAAAATACCGCATCAACAAATCCAAAACACTTCTGTAGATCTCTCAAGCAGTGCTATAAGCAGAGCTCAAACACCAATAATAGTACAAAACTAGATGATCTATACGCACACTTCAATTAATTATTAGGTACAGATCCCATAGATCCTACCGATCCTATAGATCCTACCGATCCTACCGAAATAAACGCTAACTAAGATTTCGGTGAAATAGAATAGTATATAATGAATTAGATTGAGAATTCACTGTAGATAAATTAAAATCAGCCGTTTTCAAGCAAAAAAATAGCAAGTCATGCGGCCCGGATAATATAAGCGCAGACATAATTAAATCGTCTTTTGACATATTTGCACCGCAATATCTTTCAATATAATAAACTATTTAGAAATGCTGAATATCCTGAAAGCTGGGGCCTTGGATACATAGTTCCAATATTTAAAGGCGGAAAGCCAAAACGAAGCTAAAAACTACAGAGGTATAACTTTAAATAATATTTTAGCCAAAATATATTCGCAACTACTACTCAATCGTCTGACAAAGTGGACAAACAAACACGATAAGATTATCAACTGCCAATTCGGATATAAAAAAGGAAAAAGCACATCAGACTGCATTTTTATACTTCATGCAATAATATCAAAAGTAATTATTTCAGGTAAAAAATTATACACAATTTTTATTGATTATCAACAATGTTATGATAAAATCGATCATACACTACTAGGGCAAAAATTAATGACCGAAAATATAAGCTCCAAAATGGTTAACGCCTTAAGAGCCATGTATAGTATCGTTAAAACAATTATTAAGTTTAAGCAAACATTGTCAGACCCCATCAGTATTCAACAAGGCGTGAAACAAGGCGACGCCAGCTCATCTTTGTTGTTCATGATGTTCTTTAATGACATACTAGAGCACATTGACACGAACATAGATGACTTATTCACCATAAACGAGTTAAAACTCCTAAAATTATACGCTGACGACCAAATTCTTTTCGCAACCTCACAAGTAGCGCTGCAAAAGATGTTAACCAACATAGAAACGTACTGTAACACATGGAAAATAAAAATCAATACAGACAAATCAAACGTTTTAATTTTTCGACACGAAGTTCCTAAGGAAGATATTATGCGTTAATCAGTCAACTAATCTCAGCTCCCTGTACGGTGAATTAGGACGAATTCCTTCCAAAGAAATACAAAAACTAAATATTGTCAAGTACTGGTTTAAACTACTATCGTCAAATGAAAGCAGCGTGATACGACTTATATACATGTTAAAAAACTATGCAAATAACGGTAATACTTACGGCAATCAAAACTGGGCTTGGCACGTTAAAAGCATTCTGGAAAACATTGGGATGTCTGAACTATGAGTCAATCAAAACATTACTAAAGTACAATAACAACTTTGTAAACAACGGATAAATGTATTTATTATCGTTGTGTGAATGAATAAACTGGTTATACAGGTTTTTGAAGGTGATATATGTCCAATGGTGCGGAAATCAAGATTTCCTCGTGCACAGATTTGTAAGTTTAGTCATTTGACAGGCAAGCAGGGTAGAGCGAAGACTTGATTTAAATCGTTTTATTTATTTTCTCAACCAAATTTAATTGTGAAATTTGATTTATTTTTGTGTCGTATTGGCGTTGGTAATTTATTAATATGGACAGTCAGGATGAGAGGAGAGATCGCTTCGCCGGCGGGGACAGGGCTGGCACAGTAAATGGACACACGTAGCGACCACGTGGTAGCGGTCGAGAAGGTAGGCCCTTGGGGATAGAGGAGAATTGTTTGACGTGTTTGGTTTACATATAATACGCATATTGTGAAAAAAAGTATCATTTCTCACGTTTTTCTCTTGTAAACTGTAGTTTAAAGAGGCATGTTTTTTTGTTTGATTTTTTCGGAAAATCATTGGTGCCAATCCTGATATAATTGACTGTATTGTCGGCGCTTACGCATTACCATTCTTATAATTACCTGAAAAATGTGTATCTGGAAATAACCAATCAGCTTTAAAGCAGATAGATAAGCAGATATTCACAAGTCGGTGCAGGATATGTAAAATAATGGCTGTATTAAAGAATTAAAAGACATCCCTCATGTTGTTAGTCAATCAAGTGTAGCCGTGAATGAAGCCGGAAGCTGGATTTGTGATCAATGAGGACAAGTCAATATAAGTACCAGTTCAGAGGCTAGAATGGGTAGGATTAATCTGGGATAGCCAAATGTTTTCTTTTGAAATTCCCGATAGAAGAATAACTGATTTTAAAAATACTCTTTTAAAGGTATTTTCTTCCATGCCAATGGTTTCGGCAAGGGATTTAGCTAGATGTACGGCGGGGAAAATTGTTTCAATGATGCCTGTTATTGGAAGTCTGGCTAGGTAAAGGCTAGATATCTTTATTCTGAAATCGTTTCAAGACCGTCATTGCATAGAGTTATAGCCCTTGAACCAGATAGCTTATTTATTTCCGAATTTAGATTTTGGTTAGGTCGCATAGATGGCATACAATCAAGGCTTATATTGTTGATATGTAAGGTTTTATTTTTCACGATATATGGTCAAATGACGATTGCAATACATGTTCTACTTATAGAATAATTAATGGAGTAGTTCTAGTTTTACGTGCCTATGGGAATTTTTTAAGGGGGTGGGGGCTGTTAAGAGGTTTTCTGACTCTGAATCACGTGTAAAGTTGGTAAAGGTAGGAAGTTCTAAAATTGAGTAACATGATCTAGCACTAAGCATTTTTAGTATGTGTTTGAAGGTGAATATAGGACTAGAAATACAATGGGTTCCAAGAGAATTAAACTCGATTGTCAGTATAAGTAAAATGAGCAATACAGATGAATGGTAAATCTCACGAGATTTCTTTGAGTATTTAAATAGTAGGTCGGGTCCGATTTTGATTGATCGCTTGGCTACTTTCAAAAAATGGAAATACTTAAAGATATAATTCAAAATTCTTTGATTTTGAAACAGAAGCAGATTGCTTTACACAGTTTTGGGGTGCCGATTTGAGTTGGTTGATGCCCCTATTTATGTCGTAGGAAAAACAATTTTTTATCTAGAATACAACGCATATGGCGTTTTGGTGATACACAGATGGCCTAGTGCAGCATTTGGTCATTCTTATTTGAGGCTGGTAATGTACAAATGCACTTTGAGAATGATATTATTGTGTTTGACAAAGGGCAAACTATTTGTATGAGTAATAACCACTCTGTTTCAGTTCAAGACTTATTCAAGAAATGTTCTTGCTTTTCGAATTTAACTATACTATATGTCGTTTATATGTGAATCGGTGATATGAATGGTTTGACTGTTTTGCTATACTTATGGTATAGTTGGGATTTTTCACGTGTTTATATGTGTAGAAATGATTCAATGGATGTTGTTTTGTATAGCCATTAAGTATGTATAGAAACCATGTTGGTGTATGTTCCGTTTGCACCTGGTGCTTACGAAGTCGTGTACAGTACACGAGGAATGGAATATTTGCAAAAAAGAAAGCAAAAACAGTACTTGCAAAAAAGAAAGCAAGGGTAATATTTATTTCAATTTGGAAAATACTTGCAAAAAAGAAAGCAAGGGAAACGGTTTTGTTACAGAAAGTCAATTTAAAATGTTGGTGTGTGTGTTTCGTGTCTGTCTGCCTCTGGGGTAGACGCGATTGTGTGTGGCATTTTTGTGGGTTCATGGGGTTGTGGGATCGTGTGGTCGTTGTAATTCTGGTTGGTCTGGTTGTGTTTTCTGATGACGGATTGAAAAGGGCCAATTCTGGGCCGCTGGTTCGGAGGTGCTTAGTGACTAAAGCGGACTGTGTAGAGGCTTTGATTCTTTGATTTGAGATTTGTAACGGTGTGTTTGGTGCGTTTTTTGGGGGGCTTGGTGGTTTGGGGACTTTGAATTGAAAGGATGCGATACAAGATTTTTTTGAGGATTGTGCTATAATTATTAATTTTAATTGTAAAATGGTTCAATTGTGCGAACAGGTTTTGACATTTTGTAAAACAAATGCAGTTTTATGCCCTGTCTTCTACTTGAAAAAATGTATCTTGGTAGAAACTATTCTAGATATTGCAATATATGTTTCGTTTAGAAACATAACAAATTGTAAGAAAATGAATAAATACATTTTAGTTGGCTCAAAGCAGATGAGTTACAGTAGACAATTAGATATTTTGCACCACATCTTTCGTGAAATTTTACTTAAACCTAATGTTCACGGGTTGCATTCATTTCGGTCAGGGGAAGCAACTGCTGTTGCAAATAGCGGTGTATCTGATAGTGTTAAAAAAGCATGGGCAGTGGAAGACTGTTGGCGCTTAGGATCGCTGCGTGAGAGATTCGGATGAAACACAAACAGTTGTTTCTTCTCGTTTGGATTTGTAAATATATATGGTACTTGGTGTTGTATGTTGTTATTTGTGCGTTGTTTTTTTGCCCCGTTCTTTTTCTGTCGATAAAATGCTCTGCTTGTCATGACACCTAAACAAATGTGTTTGTTTTTATTCTAAATGGTTAGATGATAAATAATTTATGTTTGTCATAAAATGTAATGGAATATAAAACATAATGGATATTTATACACAAAAATGGCATAGCGAAGTGATAAATTCCCCACGTCTCTCGTCGTAATGCCTATTTAAACACCATTTTACACTTGAATCATATTTAGTAAATGAAACAAAATATAGAATCGCACTTAGTAGGTTCCGCTTATCATCACATACTCTCGAAATAGAAAGGGGGCGGTAAAATAATATCGAACGAGAAAATCGGAAATGTAAATTTTGCACCATGAACGTAATAGAAAATGAATATCATTTCCTTCTAGTATGTCCAATAAATGCACACCTACGATAAAAACTTTTTAAACCGCACTACTACAGATGGCCAACAATAAATAAATTTACAAGATTAATGTCCAGCAAAAGTAAAACTGAAATGATCAGTACTGCGAAATTTATTTACGAAGCAAATAATTAAGACAGCATCTCGATTCGTAATTCTATATTTAATCAATAATCAATAAGTTATCTTGATGTTAATGGTAAAATTGAAACATAAACATGCTAGGAATGTGTACCTCGTGTGTTTTTGACATCACTTGCAAATATAAAATTAATGCTCATTTTCAAATGTGAGGGCTATGAACCTGTATAGGCTTTATAGATAAAAAAAATGAATGTTGTTGTTGTTGTATACTCACATATATACAATAAATGCACATTTCCCTATGTGACTGACTATAAACTTGTATAGGCTTTATTGATAAATACATGTTGTTGTTTGTTGTATTCTTGTATATATTAAATTAATGCTCATTTTCATATGTGAGGGCTATTAACTCGCATTAGCTTCATTGATGAATTGATGTTGTTGTTGTTTTTGCATATATCTCATAACATACACAAAAAAGCATTGTATTATAATATGACGAAACAGTGCATTACGTAATTTACTTAAATGACTAAAGTAAATTATTTAAATATTCCACGTAGATAAGATTCTTAAAATTGTTCTTTCAGACATACCCACATATAACACTATTATTCACAAATGTTTATTTCTCCAAATAATAGTTAAAATTCTTCCAATCGTATGTCTTGTAAGTAATTACGTAAATATAAGATGTGCAGTTGCAATATCAGATGCGATTATGTATTCCCTTCATTAACTAACCATGTTAACCAGTTCATTACACTATCGTAATCTTCTATCATTATTTATAAATTATATAATGCATATATTATGTAGGCTATGAGCTTGTATAAGCTTTACTGCTTAATAAATGTTGTTGTTGTTGTTGTACTACTACTACTACTAATCCTATTACTTCTAAAACTATAACTACTGCTACTACTTCTACTTCTACTACTACTACTACTACTACTACTACTACTACTGCTGCTGCTGCTGCTGCTGCTGCTGCTGCTGCTGCTGCTGCTGCTGCCGCCGCCGCCGCTGCTGCTGCTGCTGCTGCTGCTGCTGCTGCTGCTGCTGCTGCTGCTGCTGCTGCTGCTGCTGCTGCTGCTGCTGCTGCTGCTGCTACTTCTACTACTACTACTACTACTACTACTACTACTACTACTACTACTACTACTACTACTACTACAACTACTACTACTACTACTGATACTACTACTACTACTACTTCTACTACTACAACTACTACTACTACTACTGATACTACTACTACTACTACTTCTACTACTACTACTACTACTACTTTGTTTGATACCTAATTATAATCAAAGTACTGACAGTACTGGTGTGACGATGCTTTTGAAGAGGATTGATATAAAAGCATCTATTTAATTTTATCTACATCACCACAATTTTATATGAAGGTACGAACTTTTTGGGTAGGAAAAATATGGTTACGAACATTTTGGGTACACAAATTATGCAAAAAAAAATGGGTTGAAAAAAGATTTGGTTACGAAAAAAAAATTGGGTAGGACATTTTTTTGGGTACGACAAAAATTGGGTACGAGCAAAAATTAGGTACGAAAAAAATTGGGTACGAAAAATGTAGGGTACGAAAAAAAAATAGGGGTACAGGGAAGTAGTATCCGTGGGGAACTTGATCCATTCAGCGAAACTGGGAGGCGGGTTACATTTTCGATCAAATATAACAAGAAATATCTTTAAGATATTCGACGTGTATTTTCTGGACCACTTATCTTAAAAAAACGTTATGTTACAGTAAAATGTTTGTGGGTTGTAACATAACGTTTCAGCATATCAATTCAAAACTTGACATGCTCTTTAATTGCACCATGCTCTTTAATTTCACATGTTTATCATACCAAACTTTATATTTCGTTGTTCCTTTCCTAAGTTAATGATGCTGTACGGACGTTATTTCACATGCCTATGTGCATGAACATATAATTTTTATCTTTTGATTATTTTTTTTCTTTAATTCAATAAGCTTAGGCATGTTTGTTCGTTAAGTACAGCAATAATTTCATGATGATTCCGGAAAGTAGGTATGAGCACATAGTCGTAAGAGCACTTGAATACGTGAGTTCGCCTATGAACACATGGTTAGGTTAACTAAATCTCCGCGATATGACCTAATATGTGTTTAAAACAGCAAACAATATCCAACAAACGAATGAATAATCAAACATAGTATGTGTACTGATGTGGCTTTGTAATTTCAGTTTGAAAAGTTTATTAAATATGCAAAATGAGATAGCACGCATAAGAGCGAGTTTCTGAGATGTCACATGACTATTATAGTGTTTATATACCATAGTCGCTACAACGTTTACAATTGGCAGGTTCGAAATAATTCGTTTCCTTTACACTCATGATCGCGTTGAAAGTTAATTATACACGTTTTATTTCGCAATTTATTTACTGAATCACGACAAATGTCAAATACAATACAGAAAATGCATAGTTGTTTCATTGATCTACAAACATATAATGAATTGAATATAACCGATTAAAAATTAACGTTTTCAAACTATTATAAAATCTTTTTCCCAGAATATGCTGTCCTATTTATAGCTGAGCTTCCTATACCATTATCAATGATAATAAGAAAGGTATGCCGATTAGAAAAATCGAGCTATCTCAATCGGACTGGCTCGGTCTTTTACATAGGTCGCCAATGTGAAGATTTTTTCATGGTATGATACCTTAGACGAGCTGCTTCGCAGCATCGTCAAAAATGATTTCAGTAAAGTCTATCATTCATATGCATCAATTTTGTAAATATCAATATAAGTATACTACATGAAAACATTTTTGAAACAAGGGCTGTTTGTAAAACATGCATGCACCTCATATGGGCTGTCAGTTGTAGTGGCAGCCATTGTGTGAATACGTTTTTTGGAACTGAGACCTTGACCTTTGACCTAGTGACCTGAAAATCAATAAGGGTCATTTGCAAGTCATGATCAATGTACCTATGAAGTTTCATGATCCTAGGCGTAAGCTTTCTTGTGTTATCATCCGGAAAACATTTTACTCTGTCAAGTCACCGTGACCTTGACCTTTGACCTAGTGACCTGAAAGTCAATAGGTGTCATCTGCGAGTCATGCAGATGTACCTAAGAAGTTTCATAATCATAGGCGTAAGCATTCTTGAGTTATCATCCGGAAACCATTTTTCAAAGTTGAGTCACTGTGACCTTGACCTTTGACCTAGTGACCTGAAAATCATTAGGGGTCATCTGCGAGTCATGATCAATGTACCTATGAAGTTTCATGATCCTAGACATAAACGTTGTTGAGTTATCATCCGGAAACCATTTACTATTTCGGGTCACAGTGACCTTGACCTTTTACCTAGTGACCTGAAATTCAATAGGGATCATCTGCGAGTCATGATCAATGTAACTAGGAAGTTTCATGATCCTAGGCATAAGTGTTCTTGAGTTATCATCCGGAAACTATTTTACTGTTTCGGGTCACCGTGACCTTTGACCTAGTGACCTCAAAAGGGGTCATCTGCGAGTCATGATCAATGTATCTATGAAGTTTCAGGATCCTAGGCATAAGCGTTCTTGAGTTAACATCCGGAAACCATTTTACTATTTCGGATCACCGTGACCTTGACCTCTGACCTAGTGACCTGAAAATCTATAGGGTTCATCTGCGAGTCATGAACAATGTACATATCAAGTTTCATGATCCTAGGCATAAGCGTTCTTGAGTTATCATCCGGAAACCGTTTTACTATTTCGGGTCACCGTGACCTTGCTCTTTGACCTAGTGACCTCAAAATCAATATGGGTCATCTGCGAGTCATGATAAATGTACCTATGAAGTTTCATGATCCTTCAAACTCTTGAAGATCGGAAAATAAATGTGACCTCTCGGGTGTTAACAATGTTTTACGATAGCAATATAAGGAAAAATACCCCACCTCCTGGCAGCCATGTTTTTCAACCAATTGTAACCATTTTCGAACTGATCCAAAATATCATTGAGACTTATATTCTGGCCAAATTTTATGAAGATTGGAATATAAACGTGGCATCCAGCATTCTTGAGTTATCATCCGGAAACCATCTGGTGGACGGACATACGGACCGACATGTGCAAAACAATATACCCTCTCTTCTTCGAAGGGGGGCATACTAATACAGTAGAATGAACCAACAAGGGAGGCAACTTGTTATGCCACAATTTGGCAGTGTATAAAAAGTGGTACTTAATTATTTCGCTAAACATGTCTCTAAATTACGTTTAAAAGCTATTTTCTGATTGGATGAAACAGTCCGAAATCATCCAATAAATAAAGTCGAGATATTTATCTTACGGAACATGCAATGCCATGCCGCATGCAAGCTATTTATAAAGTAAATATCGTAAATCAGAAAGTTTGTTATGTTTTTTTTGCGGTCATAGACAGTGTTCCTGGTTGAAAACGATGCAATATTAATTGTAAATCATTCATGCATTAGTTTTTAGCAAGGAAGAGGTAGAATATTAGTGTAAAACATAAATTTTTTATTTAAACTTGTGTCTGCTTCAATTGAACGAGTGGTTACGGAAATTACCGATTGTACAGATGTATCGACAGACATATGCAAAACGAAAGAATAGCTTGCATATTTCAAGTTTATCAGCCTTGAAATTACCTATTAATCAAATGAGAATCGAAATTATTAAAATATATACCAGTAATGTTCATTAACACCAAAATCTTTGGGCACAACCATCATATTTTTGGAAACCGTGACGTATTTTTTTTCAGAAACCGACGATCGGTAATTTCCATAACCATATGGAAAATTTCATCACTGACAAGTTTCTTTTCTAATGTTTTTCTCAAATATTCTACCACAAAATTATAGTATACTATTACACAAATGAATGACAAGTAATAATTCCTTGATTTTGGGGAGGGACACTGTCTATAAATGCTAAAAAAATAAACACTATAATTATAAATGTTTTGGCGAAGTGCATTATAGTATTATCATAGTACCAGTTTTGGTCTAAAAATCCAGTAACATTTTTTTAAATTTCATAACCCCTTGTTGTAAAGAAAAATTATGAAAAATAGAATTTTAAGAGTAACCTATTAAAATAAAATAAAAATTGCTTTATTAGACCCTAGATTTTATTTTTGCAATCATTTTTTCATCAATTACAAATGTTTAAAAAAAATTGTGTCATGCTACTCATGGTACCAGTTTTTTGTCGAAAAATAATTACATTTTTTAAAAATGCGTTACCCCTTGTTGCCAAAAAAATCATAAAAAATATAATTTTCAAAGATATCCTTTAAAACAAAAAGAAAATGCCCTCTTAAACCTTAAATATAATTCCTTCAAGCATTTTACATCAATAATTATTTATGTTTGAACAAATTATTGGTTCATGCTAAATACTGTTTGATATACTGTATATAATGTAACTACACATCCAAGTAGTGAGTCCATCAAACTATTGCAACCGAAACACCTGGTGTGCCAAGGCACCAGCCGAAGTCAAATGCCTTCTGACTTAGTGCATTTTACTATTTATATTTTTATGCATTTGTATATGTTTGAAAAAATTTATAATCTTAAATGACATCTTCTGACCATGCATGTCCTAGATTTCAAAATCCAGGCCCTGGTCTGACACATTGGTAACATTAACGTTAAACTGTTACCAGGCTTCTAAATTTAATTGGCCAGGTCACAGGAAAAGGGCAGTCTAATCAGTATCCAATTAAACTATATGTCATTGTCAGAAAACCGCTCTTAAGCAAACAGCTTTCAAGCAACTGCAGGCTGAACTGGATCTAAACTGGCCACAATCGCCTTAATGTCTCTTTTACTGGGATACAGTTCATTTAACTTTAAAGAGATCTTTTCACGTTTTGGTAAATTGACAAAAATTGAAAAAAGTTGTATCGGATTTGCAAATTTTTGTTTAAGTTATGTTATTTTTAGGAAACAATATTACTGAACATTTACCATGGTCTAATATAGCGATTATATGCATCTTTTAACGATTTAAAAATTATAAAGCTTTGCAACGCGAAACGATTTAATAATTTGGAGAGTTATGTTGTTGTTGTTTAATTGTGTGAAACTTCGAAGATTGCTTATATTAGGTATAAAATACGTCAACCATTTATACTTGGCAGAAAAGTCGAGCAGGCTAATGCGTTTTTACTTTAGGATTAAGGGGGTCACTGGTTCAAGCCCTGTGGCGGACTACTTTTTTAAATAGAATTTTATTCTGGATTTTTACCTGGAGCTTTTAAGATCCAATGTTACATTTATCAATATAAAGTATTTAATGACTAACTTCAAAACATGTTAAAAATCTGTGAAAAGGCCCCTTTTACATAATATCTACTCCTATAAATATGAGGTCGATATACATGGACTAAACGGTAAATTACGTCTAATTATTTGGACTATGATATCAACTACTTAAATAGAAAGAAGAAAGAATTCATACAAACCAGTAATTTGAGTTAAGAGTTTGTAATCAATGTTGTATTTTAGGACAGCTTGGTGATATGCAAATTCCATATGAGCTGTTGATATCGGGTATCATAGCCATTCAATAAGTCGCAAAATGCTCGAACAAAATTTATAAAGCAAAATGTGACTTAAATTGATAACTAAAAATACCAGTATAATCAGTATGCCAGTTTTGCCTTGTCAATTTGTTGAGATCCAGAAAGTGCTTCATTTCACATTGAATATATCCTTCGAGTTCCATTTATTGTTGCATTACTAAATAGCGAAACAAGTCAATTTAAGCTGTAAGAAAGTTTTGACACGAGTGTTATCACGTCTCTCATGGGCGAAGTCATTGTTGTAGAAAGTGATCCATTCACATCGAATATATCCTTCGAATTCCATCCACTGTTGTCATTAGCGGAGATTTAGTGAATAAATAATTCATATATCATAAATGACAGCTTCTAAATAGCGAAACAAGCCAATTTATGCAGTAAGAAAGTTTTGAATCGAGACTTTCATGGTGGCGGCCATTGTTGAATGTTGAAACACGAACGACAACTCTGCTAGGAGAATCAACGAGCAATCTCCTACGCAGTGGCGTATGCCCAAGGGGAGTAACTGAAAAATCGAGTTATCTAAATCGGACTGTCTCGGTCTTTTACATAGGTCGCCATTGTGAATTTTTTTTTGATGGTTAACATTCCTTAGACGATGCTGTTCCAGCGTCGTCAAAAAGTCTTACTGCAAACACCTGGTGGTGTTTTGTCTGGCATGCATTTGCGTAACAAGGTTGGTTACCTAATTTGTAAATTTAGTTTGAACAAAATACACGTTAAATAAAACCAAGTCAATCAACGAAAAGCAGATGCTTCCACTAAAACATTGAAAACTCTGATAAAAACCCGTGATGATATAACTCGAACGTTATACAATTCATTTTCTAAATACAAGAAGTTCGAATACTTTTGATCGTCTTTAAAGGATGGACATTTTCACTAATCAGCGGCATTTCTAAAACGGTGTTCCGTATTAAATAGTTGAAATATTTCATATATGAATGCGCAAAAACGATGTGTAAAGTTAATTGTTAATCTCCGCATATTTTATTTTAAAAATATAAGCGTAATGTTGAACCTTTCTGCCATGCTAGCAATATGCAAGTACGTGCTTGTTGTGGCATAGAGGTGTGTAGTGTGAACAGTAATCCGACTTTAATATATTATTTGCATTTGATTTTCCGTTATTTTCATTGTCATCTCTGTTTCTAAATACAGCTATGATTCTTGTGCTCTAGTATGTACATTAGGAAGTCAAATGGTAATTAAATTGAAATATATTCACTCTTATTTTATTTTATTCAAATCATGAATATTGAGGTTAATTTAAATATGAACTAAAATGCTTCGTGAAACAATCTGGGCTTATTTGGAAGTAAGGAGCTCATGAAACCCGGTGTAAATCCAAAATTCTTTCCATTTCCGATTAATGTGATGACAAGTTTTGTTCTTTTTCTGTTCATTTTATGTACATTAGTGACTTTGTTCCTACATGTTTGTGCAATCGGTTCCTTGCAATTAATAAATGTGCCATTTGAATAATAAGTAAAAATATACGGCATCCTGTTGGTACCGTAACGACTGAAGGCTCACGCTTTGTATGAAGAAATTTTTCCGTGCAGAAGTGCTTCTTAAAGATTTATAAAAATTTTTAAAATTATTATCACCGTGCTTCCATTTTCTTTATTTGTGAAGCACTTTCATGCACACGTTGGTCCTTTCAAATTTATTTTACAAGTTATCACTCCAAATCGTCTCCACCGCAAGAATTGTATCTAGAACGCAGACGTTCTAAAACTGCCCGGTGTACTGATGTGTTATGTCAAAATCGACGAGACATTCGTAAGACGATTATTGCTAAGATGCTATGCAGTTTAAATGCTCTTAAATGCTTTCCACCGGGAAATAATCTTTTAAAGGCGCCTTTTCACGTTTTGGTAAATTGACAAAATTAAAACAAGTTGTTTCAGATTCGCGTATTTTCGTTTTAGTTATGATATGTGTGAGGAAATAGTAAAACTGAACATTTACCATGCTATAAAATATCCTTGATTTGAAAACCTGAAAATTATAAAGCATTGCAACGCAAAACGAGTAAATAATTTGGAAAGTTCTGTTGCTGTAGTTATTGTTTGGGAAACTACGCGGATTTCTGATATAAGTAATAAATACTTCCGCTCATAGCATGAGCACGGATGGTTAAGTGGTCTAAGCAGCATGATTTTTACTCCAAGACTACAGGGGTCAGTGGTTCGAGCCCAGTTGAGAGTTACTTTTTGATTCCTTTTTTTTTATTGTATTCTTGTTTTTTCACTGGAGATTTTTAGGTCCAATGTTTAAATTTATCAATATAACAAATTTAATGACAAGCTTCAATACATGCCAAAATCTGTGAAAAGGTCCCTTTAATTTTACGATGACAAGCGAGTATCTTGCGCAGAATATCAACCCTAGCCGAATCTTCTGTTTGAAGCCATAGACTATTCTTAATTGTCATTTCAGCAATGAGATTGCTTTTATTGTATGACACTGCAATGAAAAACTCGCAGCCGTTGTAACAAATACGTTTGCGGAACGAGGAACCCATTCGTATACATAACATGTATACAATGTCCAGACAATGTCGAGCTTGTAGGACAACAGACAGACACACACACACACACACACACACGCACGCACGCACGCAGCACGCACGCACGCACGCACGCACGCACGCACGCACGCACGCACGCACGCACACGCACACGCACACGCACACGCACACGCACACGCACACGCACACACACACACACACACAACACACACACCACACACACACACACACACACACACACACACACACACACACACACACACACACACACACACACACACACACACACACACACACACACACACACACACACACACACACACCACACAACACACACACACACACACACACACACACACACACACACACACACACACACACACACACACACACACACACACACACACACACACACACACACACACACACACACACACACACACACACACACACACCACACACACACACACACACACACACACACACACACACACACACACACACACACACACACACACACACACACACACACACACCATATCCATATTTATATAAATGCATTGGAAACGTGCATGTCCGAAAATTGAATTTACTGTGTTATGAAAATACGGATAATTGTATTTATTGATCATCAACATGTTTTAATAATAATCATTTGACATGATTTGCAATGAGTTTCTTTAAGATGGATTTGTCTGGGTGTAAATGCCATTTTCATTTGCAAGCTTGAACAATAGATACATTCTACCTCATAATTTTTATATAGTGAATATAATAATATTGTTTATAATTCTCACCCTTAAATACACATCGTTTACTAAAATGTTGTGCATCAACTTTGTAGTCCCATATATACGGATTGATATGATTGAACACCAAAACGTGTATATTTTAAATTACAATTTCGGTAGCTTGCGTTCACTTGCCTACGTGTAACCTTAACATTGATTGTTTGAACCAAACTGTTAACGTCGATTTATGTCCAAAGAAAAAGCAATAAGTAAGTAAGTAAGTAAATAGTTTATTATAGTGACATGTGCATTTCGTATGGTATAAACACTAATATATACATATAAAAAAGCACCCGGCCCATTGGACCTATAAGTCACCTTAGCTGTTAAGCTCAATCTACACGTAAAGCATATATATATACAGTTCTATGTCATAACACGTGATGTACGAGTGGGACTGAGAAAACAGATAGCATATATTCAGCAAATATATACAGCTTCAAGTGGTCCCGATTGTGTCGTCAATGTTTAAAATATTATAGTTATTCATAGCAAAAGCAGCATGAAACAATTGGGTATACTGTAATATCAAAAAGCTAATATACTTTTATCAATAAGAGTTACAGCACTGATACAGATTCAAATTTACAGTGGATACATTACGGACTGCCTGAGCAAATATGCTTTAACAATGAACTTTGCAGTCTTCCTGGGGTATACATTTAATATACGACAAAACGTTTGTTCTGGGTTAAGAGGGATAAGGTCGTGATTTAAGAGAATATCACCAAACACGTCAGTCCTGATATTGTTATATAAATCACATACAAGTAGAAAATGTTTCTCATCCTCTACGGTCGTTAGATCACAAAACCTACATGTTCGATTATCAACTGGTTCACCAGCGTATCTTCCTGTCTCTATTCTCAGTGGTAATATTCACGATCTAAACTGACATAGTAATGAGCGTTCATGTTTTGAGAGGTTCATCCTCACATAGTCTTCACACTTAAATTCCGATTTGAATGTTGCGTATGTTCTCAGTTTTGGCATGTTCAACACGTCTTGTGACTATTTTGCTATATAATGTTGGGTCATCAAAGATTTTGCTGCATCCAGATCGATAAATGATTTAGCGTGAAACCGATCGATAATCCCTAACGTTGATAGTATCTGCTTAACGTCGCTTGACCAATTATTCACACATTTGGTATAATCAAAATTAAACACTTTTTTGGTGAGTCTATTGTCATCCATTTTAATTAGCCTATTCCAGAACCTGAGGACACATACCCATCTTCCATATTTCCAAACGTAATCAATGCGAAATAATATTTTATAACAAATGACATAGCAGATTAGATTCAACAGTGTGAAATACTTCATAGAATATTACAGCAGCGACTTATACAAGTTATTTTCTTGTGCCCGTCATATTTTTCATCATATTAACTAGTGCTGCAACAATACGCCAAAAACCGTATCGCAATATATTGTCAGTTCAAAAACCCGTATTGCAATATATCGCAATATATTGCTAACTTGTACCAAAATTATAACTTGCCAATTACCCGATAATCCCATAAATTCCAATTTTAAAGCAAATTCTGGTAAATATTTACTATAAATGTGCTCAAGAATAATAAGAAACACAAACATTCGCAAATTTTCCTAAGTATCAAATACATTTTTGCAATTGTTACTATTTAAAGATGTGATGAAATAACGTCCAACCGGGGCGTTTTTCCCACTGAACACGCGTAATTCAGCTGACGTGATGTTCCCGTTTTTATACAAAACAAAATACAACCTTACTTTCCATGCGACGTTCTACATGTCTGTATAATTTTCGCGCGGTTTTTATTGAGACAAAGGATAAAGCACTTTTTATTTGATGCTATAATTTTTTATTGTCGCGTTAGCATTCACATTTGGAAGCGTGTTTTCGAAATTCGGATTACAAATAATGCTCAAATCAGAATCAAACGAAACATTTACAGCTGTGCGCAATTAATTCAACGATAATCTGTTCAAAAGCATCGAATGAATGCTCCCATGTAACAACGCTACTCCGTATAATACACTTTTTAGAATGCTATTTTTACGTAAAAAATAATTTACACTGCTTTGTTTTGTTTACCTTTTTATCATTATTTCGGATGGCTTTTCTGGACGAAATGTGAATGAATTTTTGTAAAATTTTCGTACCGGTATGATGAAAATCATATCGCAATACAATATGCGGATTGCGTATTGCGATATATACCGATATACCGGTATATTGTTGCAGCCCTAATATTAACCGCATAAACCTGATGACACTTTAGTTAAATCATCGGTAAATGGCGCCTATTGTCGACTCTTTGAAAAACATGTTATTTATTATAACACGAACTCTCTGACGCATGCTGCAAATACGGTTATATTGCGACACAGGTGTTGAATAATGTTTGTTTAAATCACATTTGAAATACATATATGCCATTATTTACTTTTAGTGTAATTGTAATTAGATAAATATCTTATGTCGATGAGAAAAAAGGCTTTGACGTTCTTGTAGAATGTATTGTTGTATGTGCATCCTGTTAAAGGGACTTGATCCAATTTGACACTTTTTAAATAAAGTTTTGTCATTGATTCAAAAACAATGCCACTGATGAAAGAGACTAATATTGAGAATACGTTTTCGTTTCCGAATAACCATTATTAGAAACGCGAAATGCATGAACACATGTTTATAGTTTTGTTGTTATCGTTATATTTTTTTGTTCAATATGTTTGTTACCCACATACATAATATGATAATCCCTATAAACATGGATGCCAGAGTGTTCTTTGCACATGCCTTTAATCCAAGGGTCGGTGGTTCGAGCCTTGATGAGATTACGTTTTTCTGTCGTTTGTTTTCTTACGTTAATTTTATACTGGAGCTTAACTGTGTCAATATTTAAAGCATTTAAAGAAAAAAATAAAACAAGCAACAATATGTGAACAAGTTCCTGTTTGTGTTTTACTGAAATAATGAACAACTCATCAATTCACACATACTTAGACCGATACGTTAGTTTTGATTTACGACGGATGTTTGTTGATAAGACTTACTAACTTATTCTGTTATTTCTTTGATTGATTACAAACGGGCATAAGAATGTTTTTTACCTAGAACTAGTCATTTATGGCATGATCTGATAACAATAAGTCTTTAACAATTTAAAATAGTTATTGCAGACTGTTTCTTAATTGAATAGTTCTTCTTAATATGATATGATTAACGACCTCTCGAGAACATGAACACTTTTATGTTACTTGCGCACAAGTCAAATCAACATGCAATTACATTAGTCGTAATGTCAGTGAAATACTTTGTATACTGTGGTATTGTGCCGAATTGTATGAAGTAGATATTTGTAGAATATATTTCTTTGATGAGTATTTATTGACATAAATATACAGAGATATTCACTATTGTTTTTTTGTGGTCGTTTCGTTATTTCCAACGTGTGTTACCCTAGTCAGGAAATAGTGTTACCATAGTTACGAAATGTGCAATAAAATACAGCAGGTTTTTCCGTCTGCTCATGATTGTTTATCAGGACGCCGGATTCCGATTTGTATCTCCATTAAACGTGGAAAGAATATAGGTAAAAATGCCAGAGGTAAAAATGCCAGAGGAGAAAATCCAGGGAAATAATTCCAGCAGTAAAGTTGTTAAAAAGGCACAAAAAAATGTCAGAGCTAAAATGACAGAATAGTAAAAGTTATAACCATTTTTAAGGAAATTGATCATGTGATAAAGTAATTATATGCTTTTATGAATCAGTGATCAAAGAAAAAATATTAACGCCCTTTTAAAAACTACTGGATTTTAGCTGTTGTGATGAAATCTTGTGATATTTAGGACAATAGTTTTTTCAATATAAAGAAGTGAAACTCCAGCTGCTGGAGTAGTATTTAATTATTATTATAAACAATTAGTAGGTCCTTTATTTAAGGCAAGTGACCGATTGCCAAAACAGTACAAAACGACAATACAGCACAATACAAAACAACATAAACACAAATAAGAATGAAGCTGGGGTCACTCAGGCAATATGTGACAAACAAGCAGGGTTTTAGGGTGGTTGCAATGTTTATTATTTGGTATTTATAGTACCTGAATCGTTAAATTAAAACAAAGCTTTTGAAGAACATACGAGTGACATTTCTTCTATTATATGTTATTAGCCATTGATGTTCATGAACTCCAAGTATTCAATATATCCACTTCTTAATATTCTATTTATAAAGCTGAAACACACTATCTTACTATAAATTTGTAATTTTTTATCCGGTATTTTTACGTAATGCATGTTTACATGTGGCCTTTTATTTACCACAGATCATGTGGAAAAAGTAACTCTTAAATATGTTTTTTTGTGCACATGGTGCTAAGCTACTGTTTTGCACTGCTTATCATCTTGATTTTGCAGTGTTAGGAATATTGTACACTGTGAGGAGTTAAAAGATAACAAAATAGCAGTGAACCTTTATTAATGTGTTAATAAATATACTTAATTTTCGTGGAACTGTGAACATGTTGACGCATGTTAAGATCAGTGGCGAACGATCGTCGAATATAAATGGTATCCCCTAAACCCATACTTCTTGATCTAAGGACGGCAGTTTTGTGTTGATTGTTTACATATTTGTTATTATTATTTTAGACATCAATAAAGACCATACGCTCTTCCATATTATATGGGGAAACTGATATCTAACCGTTTCCGTTTAGTAAAAATTAATAGTGTTAGTAATAAGTTACCATGGCAACTAATGGATATCTTCCGTCAAGTGAGACTCTTGGTATTTACCGGTGTTGGTCATTATACGAATGTATACACGCCAGAAACATTATCTGATGAGATATTATTGTAACTATCTGTTATTTTTCACCTTTTAATTTAAACTGACTAATAGCGTTCACGTTACAGGAAAATAAATATAACACAACACTAATGATCAAAATGTCAACACTTACGGTCACCGCGTTGAAGCATTTGGGGTTTTAATAGGGTTTAAGGCTCAGCAAACTTCGCACTTAGAACAGTTTAATCACACATGCACACGTAAATTAACAATCATTTTTAGAGCGTTATTAATTATTTATTCATATATAGCATACCAATATAATTTATACACGCAGTTGTCACGAAACAAATCGTTCGTGTCAAGACAAAAAAGTGATTCATTCAATATAAATAAATGTGGTTATCGGAGACTAGCTGTATGGTGGTTAATGACGTACATTCTAGTGCTAACAAACTAACACTAATAGCGATTGTGGATTGACACATTTTTTTAAACTTATATTTTACTGCTGGCATGTCATAATACATGATACTAATTTCTATTACAAAATGTAGCATATAAATATAATTTGTACAACAGTTGTAACAATAAACTATCGTACCAAGACAAACAAATGATCAATTGCATATGAATAAATGTGGTTATTGAAGACTAGCTGTACGGATGTAAAAGGCGTATATTCTTGTGCTATAAAAACAAACACTCATAGCGTTGTTGGATTGCAATTGCGGATAATGTTTTTCTGTCGGAATGTCATAATACAATACATAATACTATTTTTGGTCACTTACGTATGCTCGATAAGGCATGATTATAACGACTTACGACGGCATCCATTTTTAAGAGGCAAAATCTGTTGTGCACAATTATAGTTATGAACGTATTTGCGTAAAGGTATACCAATTGAATTAGAAAACGGAAAAACAGCAAGAGACACGCAAAAGCTATAGTTAACCACTGCTTAAAATTTCGCTTTTAAATAAAAGTATTAAGGAAATAATCATTTGCTCTTCAAATTTGTTTTATTTATTTACTTCAAGGCTTGTATTGATTTAATCTTTTTAATAATTAGAAATTTAAAGATTAATTGCTAGATACCGTCGAAGACTTTAATTACTTAGGAACAGTTTTTAATAACAGGTTGTTTTTTCACTCAACGCTGAATTTCTTGCTGAAAGAGGTCTTGGAGCTTCACATATTGTAATGAATAATCTACAAAAAACAAATATTTAAATCATCATTGCTTTTAAACTTTTTGACGCATTCGTGGGTTCGACTTTTAATTACGGGTGCGCGTTATGGGACTTCGACAAGTGCATCGTTGTACAACATGTACACCTAAACAAACCTAAATACTTCTTGGTGTAAAATCATGTAGCAGCAGTACTTCTACTACTACTACTACTACTACTACTACTACTACTACTAATACTTCTACTACTACTACTACAACTACTACTACTACTACCTACTACTGCTACTACTACTACTACTACTACAAATACGAGGGTTGTCTCTGAATGGTGACGTTAACAAGGTTAATAAATACGGAATATTACGCTAGTCAATTGTTCTAAGAGTTTGTATCACTCGAGTGGCTTGTGTGATGACGTATCACACGAGAGGCGGAGCCTCTAGTGTGATGCGAAATAGCACAAGCCACGAGAGTGATACAAACTCTTTGCACAATTGACTAGCGTAATATTCCTTTTATTATATACAACAACTAACGAAAACAGTTAACAATTGTATTGTTTACTTTAACAAAACTGACGAAACAATGACTAAAACGGTACGCCATAGTTTTTAAGACGCGTATGAATACAGTTTATGTAAATTAACGTGCAAATATTAGCACCGGGTAAACACAGGTTTCCGACACGCTTACCTTAATGCCATCGTTAATCCAATGTTTATAACAATGAAGTTGGCAACTTTAATGCAATGTTTATAACAAAAACGTTGAAACGATATGCACTTCCACTTCTATTCTTCCATGTCTTTATCGAAACTTAGTTTAAACCACACTATTTTATTGTATTCCTATCGAAATCAGCATTTAAGCATAATAAACAAACACTCCAAAATACGTTTTGAATTCGTTCGATATTTTTAACAAATAGTTTACTTTTAAAAAACACCACGTCCGA
The DNA here is from genome assembly GCF_020536995.1 of Dreissena polymorpha. Lineage (NCBI taxonomy): Eukaryota > Metazoa > Mollusca > Bivalvia > Myida > Dreissenidae > Dreissena > Dreissena polymorpha. The sequence continues at coordinate 55,960,464 of NC_068357.1, read as the reverse complement.
CATGTCCTTAAATTCCAGAGAGTTTAGATAAAACTATTGTGTTTCGTCACAGAAATGACGTAACACGATTTACTACGTAATATATTTCGTAATATAAAATATTTATATTTTCGGTGCGCGGAATGTGACGTCATTAAATGGGTCGAAGTAGTCCGGCTAGTATGGTAATACGATGTTGGAAACAGCGAGTAGCGTTATACGGGATTTTTAATTTCAACGATTGATACAACCTGTATTTTGTTAAATGCATTAAACAGGTTTATAATAAATATTGATTATGGGTGCATCATTGTTAAAAATCATACCATGAACATCATGATAATTTATAACAATGGTATAGGTATAGGTATTTGGTGGTATATATGCGTCATTATTAAAATACACATATATGCCGAATAAGTATCAGTAAGTCTTACACACACGTACATATTAACGACACATACACTTTAAGTGTAAATAAAATATATTTCAAAAATGTTATATTACACAAAACAGTGCAATATAAAATCATGAATATTCTTTTCAAATATGCAAATTATATTCTTTAAATCAATTATTTATTAGAACAAGTAAAGAAAGAACAGGAAAAAGAAAACTTATAATGCACAACAAAAGGTCGTCTTGAATTAGATGTATTTTGCGCCGGTGGCTACTATTTACAAGTTGTCGCAAAATAATCAAGATATTGCCCAGAAATTACCATCTGTCCTGTTTTGATGACGCAAATTGTGGTAAAGTGACATTTGAGGCAGCGTAAAATTATGTGTAAATCTGGTGTGTGGAAATATCATAGGCCAAAAACGTTATCAGTAACGTAAGCGTATAAAACATATATATAATCACATTTTAAGTTAAAATTCATTTACAATTCAACGCGCAAATTATGCACATCAAAACCATACGTCCACAGCATATAACATACTAAAACAATTATAATTACTTTGGTCCTAAGCGAAACAAAACTAAACTATTAAAGCATCTGTAATATGACTATATGTAAGTATACTGATGACGAATAGTATAGGCAGTCCAATGCAGGTAGCAAAGTATTGCGAATACTACTATCTTTACAGGCGATTTCATGAATTTATGTGATTATACATAGTAAATTGTTCCCCCGTTTATGTCTCCGTTAGAAGCAAAACTCTTTATGACATGTAATTGGCAAATGGGCAAAACATACAAAAGATCCTTAATGAAATTCCACGGTGTAGATCCATATCGGTGGCCTCTTTGTCAAAATGCTGCCTCTCTGTTCATACTCGGCTGCCTCTCTGTTATAAACATGAAAAATGGATGATCGTAATTCACAAAACAGATAAGACAATCTAAAATTAAAACCCGTAAACACATCTGTGCATAAAAAGAGGTGGAGCATATATCCAGCTACAGGTTCACAGTATTCCGCAGGTCCAAACACTTATTACAAACTCTATCGAAGATGGAATGATGACGAGGGTGGTGGAAGAATCGCGCATACATGCCACTTTGATGACTTTTTAACATAGCTTTTCCGTTATATGTCAAATACCTTATGTCATTGATATCATCTTTATGATCAAAACTTTACGTTCAATGTGCGCTATATAGTAATTTCGCTTTCGTTGTGGCACGGAAAGCCTCTTGATTGGCTCCCTTTTCTGGCACGGGATGCCTATTTGTCGATTATATGTAGCCGATAGCGTTAGTCCAAATAATTACGTTAATAGTCCCCTTTCGCCTTTGATATTTACATCCAATATTCTGAAATTTAAGCTTTTACTATCAATACTTTTAACAAGCGTTAATCTCATTTTACTTAGAAAAATAACAATGTTAATCGACGACTAGGCTTGGGGACGAATAATAGGAGTGGTGCGTGTCTGTTTGAGTGCAATATAAACATGAAGAAATCATTTTTATATATTTAACATACAATCAATATACAATATAAAATTTGTTATGCTTTCAATTTGAGTGTAAAATACATTTTGCTAATAGAATGCATGTAACGAACTCTAAGATAATAATAGTTAAATATTTGCATGGAGATGTTCATCCAGTTATAACACAAAACCCTATTCTTTAGTTTAAATTCATATCTGAATAAACAAAAACAGGTTAATATATTATAAAACAAACACAACCCACGGCAAATACAACGTTAAACTCAATAAGAGCATCAATGCATGTGCTCTTAAAACTACCTCGACGGATCGTTTTTTTATTGACATTTGCATTATTGTCGCCGCATTCTTACATGGCTTCCTCATTAGTTTAAGTTTGACCGGCAATGGGAGTGTCTCGTAAAGAAGGCATGGTTAGGTCGTGATGAAATTAATTTGAGGTTATTTAATTTTAGGGTATCAACCAGTATGTACGCTCGATATAAATCGCGGAAATAGTCATTTTCATTGACTTAAGTGTACATAATCTAAATACAGCTCAAGTTAAAATGCATTTTGTAATGTTCATGTTTATTGAACTATGAAGACAAATAACTGATATGAAATTAGATTTAAATGAATAACATCAAAAACAATTGCGCACACTTTGTTTTCAAGTGCTTCATACTCGATCTATTTAAGCATCGTACGGAGGATATTCGAATGTGCATAGTTTACGCAACAAAGTGGTTACTTTCATTCTTAAAAATACATGCGATCGTTAAAATTAGTTTGACCAGCTGTATGGTTTTTCAAAACGTATACTGCAGATAAAAGGTACAATACCACTAAATGTAATACTTTCAGTATGCATTTCCACTGACCAAAAGATTAAAACATACACATCTTTATACATCCACTTTCTTCGGAAACATCTTTCAGATAGATATCGTGTCTATTTGGGACTATTCTGAGTTTGATACACCCAACGAGTGATCCGTCATATGTTAAATAGAGAATAACATGTGAATGTGCTATCGTTGTGTAATATATCACATTAGGCCTACACAGTCTTTATTCCTGCCAAGCTTGATCTATTACACAAAGATAGGAACGTATCCTGTTTGTCTGTGTATCATACCTCTACGTCCCCATTTTAAAAGAAACAATGAAATATATATGCGTTTCGATGCTAGATGTTTAGTGATAATGAATATGGCGTTTGTGGTGTTGATAATTACATAAAGTCATGATTAATTGACTTTTGTAAAAGTTAAATAGGTTTTGTTGTTGCTTTTTTAGTCTATTTTACATAACATATTTATATCAATGTGTTTGTTATGTTGAATATCGTTCTATTTTACCAAATTGGTAATGTTATATTTGATTTCGAGTAATTTTACCTACTTTTTATAATCAACAGATATTAAGGCCTCCTCACACATAGGCGAAAGTCTCCCGACGTCAACTTGCGTGTACTGGCGAATAAGACTTCAGCAAAATTCGTTCTTATTAGTATATGTACGTTGCACATCGTTGGTGGTGTTCGTATAGATGCGTATGTCAGCTTTTGCGTCCGTTTCGATTAGTTCTGTTCGTCGGAAAATTTTAAACATGTTCAAAAATTGTTGGCGAATAAAAGTTTCGTCTATCGTTCGTTAAATTTCGCTTCAATACGTTAGCAAGGTGCCGGTACCACGTGTCTTTTTCGGCTATGTGTGGGACAATCGGATGTCAACAAACCATCGCTTCAGGTACGTTTCTGATAATTTCTTCATTAATTCAAAACCATTTTCAAAAAAAAACAAAGACGAGAGCCCGGTCATTGTCAAAAAACACAACTGTTGCAAGTTTGCGCAAAATTAATTAGTATTTTTTCCAAAAAGTGCGACCGCGTGTTTGAAAACACACAATTTGAAATGCTATGTGTGGTATATTTGTTATTCAATCAACAAAAACGTTAATTATTATATTGTTGAAGGTTTAAAAAAATAGGCCGGACATTGTAATTCTTCATAGAGAAGCTACATATATTGTATGTTTGCGCATATACATCTGATTCGGAGTATGTGTATAAAAATGCAATAATGCTATGTGTGGGACACATTTTTGAAATGCTATGTGTGGTATGCAAGAATTTTCCCGTCAGTTCTGCATTTAATCTGAACACAGTTTGTAAGAATCTAAAACATATACTTCAGTCTGAAATGAAAATATATCAAATTAACCAAATGTTACATGATGGAATACTGAAGTAATTGTGTAACGTTTTAACAATTTATGTTTAATTGAACATAAATTTTAAATAAAATACACTGCGTAATTGTTATCCAACCAATGGTCTTTTTTAACAAACACGTTATGTTGAACTATAATATTTTCTTTTTTTTACTTATTGTCTTTAAATAAATATCATGATTGATATTTCTGCCTGATTATTAAATTCGGTCCTTTTTTAATAAATGAATGACATAGAAAGTTAAAGCACTGGCTTTAAAATGGATTTTACTTCTGTTGTTTTCCAGACTTGACAAGGATTAGTCGAAGGATTTGTAAAGCATTAAGGCGCGAAGCTGTGTTAGAATTAGATGAATACCATCAAACCACACGGAAGGTGTTATGCGGCAAGTTAATTATCAAAACCACAGTGACAGAGACGGACCCAGCTTCATTCTGTGATGTTTACGGAAAGCTATTTCAACTAACTATGAAAACATATGACACCTTGCACAAACAATCCTTACGATTTTGTGTATTAAACAAGTGCCTTTGTTGGAAGTAACAATTTTAAAATTTAACATTTTGTAACAATCAATTTTATAGAAACTCACAACAAAAGGTTTGCCGCAACAGAAATATTTTCCTTCCCGTGCGTGGGAGGCTTTGTGTTTGGAGATTCCCGACTGTGTTTTGACCTCTCTACCACACTGTTCCCAAACATATGGCATTCTACAAGTAAAAAAATATGAATATAACTTATCGACAATCATGATAACTTTGAGTAACTTGAACGTCGTGATTATCATATTTTAAGCACACAAAACAGTACCAACAATGTTTAATTGACCAACTTTTGTTATTTAGACAGACTTAAAATATTATTGATGTTTATGTCAATCTTTCGATTCTCTAGTTTAGTTTGTATACCACACATAGCATTTCAAAAACGTGTCCCACACATAGCATTATTGCAGTTTTAAGCACACACTCCGAATCAGAAGTATTTGTTCAGACATACAATGTATGTAGCTTCTCTATGAAGAATTACAATGTCCGCCCTATTTTTTTAAACCTTCGACAATATAATAATGATCGTTTTTGTTGATTGAATAAAAAATATACCACACATAGCATTTCAATTCGTGTCTTTTCAAACGCGCGGTTGCACTTTTGGAAAATATACTAAATTAATTTTGCTCAAACTTAACACAGTTGTGTATTTTGACAATGACCGGGCTCTCGTCTTTGTTTTTTTTTGAAAATGGTTTTGAATTAATGAAGAAATTATCAAAAACGTTACCTGAAGCGATGGTTTGTTGACATCCAATTGTCCAACACATAGCCGAAAAAGTCACGTGGTACAGGCACCTTGGTTAGCCGATCGGAAAGTCTTCGCATAGCGTTCGTCAATTGGCGTTAGAGGTCGCAGCTCTCAGATAATTTGTATATCATGATTACCTGATTTGCACATCAAGTTAAAGAGGACAATCCGATAACAAATCTTTGCGATAGCTTGCGAACTTTTGCGAACTATAGCGAGGATTTGCGTATTGTAGCGAATTGAATCCGACGCATTTAAGCGATTTATAACGATAAGTTTACGTTCAGAAAACGAACGGTATACGCTTGAATACGAATCAACCCGAAAGGTAACTACGATAGGCGAATCTATGCGAATCCATCCGAATAATAGTGCTCCTGATTGTTTTAGTAGAGACATATGCCTATATTTCATATATATATACAAGAAAAGTATTGATGCAAAGCATCAAAGGGCGTCGGAAATTTCAGTGTTAAAGGCACTCAATGAAGTTACATGGAAGGATTTTTTCTACTATAAATATTAATATATTGGCCGATTATTTTAAACAAAATAGAAAAAGATACTGGTATAATCATTATCTATAATTGTATGTTATAACCCCCAAATAACCATTATTTATAATGTACTGTTATAACCCCCAAATAACCATTATGTATGATTTTGTGTTGTAACTCCCAAATATTTCATAGCTCATTTTATTAACATTGGTTTCTTTTTTTACTGGCATCCGTGTGCAGTTTTCATAAATGGAACAAAACTGTGTAGGTTTTAAAAAAATCTGCTTCATCTTGTAAGCGTAATTTCATATTTTTTTCAACTTCAAGGGGAGATGATTCTGAACTTATTCTTACGTTGCTCATTTACGATAGGGGTTTAGTACAAATTGATATGTAAAAAGCACTGTAAAAGTTTAAAATAAAAATTGAATGAAAACTGTAAATTGCATAAAGAAGCTGCATTTCACAATACTTTTAAATTCAGTAAAAGATCATAATAGATTTATTGCTCCGATATTCATTATGTTCAATAGAGTTCGAGTAATACTGAATTAAAAACACTTAACAAGTTTGGAAAGATTCTGTTGAAAGTTGTGAAATCTTTTAAACAAGTGGAAATTGTTTATTTTGTCAAATTTAATAGAAGAAAATTCTGGACTTATTGTCCCGATGTTTCTCATTTTTAATGAGGTAAAAAAGCTCATTGATATGAAGACACTGTAAGTTTGGAAAGAATCTGATGAAAAATGTTGACATAATCACCTAACATAGCTGTTTTTTACTTTTATTTTTAAATTCAAAGAGACATATTAATGGACTTATGGTCCGATATTGCTCATATAGAGAGTTTGGGTTGGGTCCTCATTGATAAAAAGAAACCTGTGCAAGTTTGGGAACAATCGGATGAAACTTTGGACTTTAAACAACGATTTCAAAATTTCTCAAATTCTAAGGAAGATAACTATGGACGTAATGGTCGGATAATGCTAAAGGGCCCATACCACCTGGATAGTAATACATTTCGCGCTCCGAAGATTGCTTGACTCTAGAAGAAACGGGTTGCTGGGACACAGCTCCTCCTTGATAAGCGAAAGCTTCCTTTATCGCAACTCATTGTTACAATCAATAATACGTGTCGCGCTTCGCACTCTATATGTGGTAGGGATAGTACTTAGGGCCTATGATAGACAACCATAAAAATACATGGATAATAGATGTGTTGTTTGCATTTATTTGTTAATATAAACACACGTGTATTTTTTTAATAAGATATTTAAGTGATGTAAGAAATTTTAATTAACGTTGTCACCACGCGTCATCCATTAATTTTAATAAAAAAGTCCAATTGTAGTAAAATGGATTTTAAATGTCTACATAAAATAAAGCTTTATTATATTTATTAACCTGACTGAAAAAAATTGTCAGCCGCCAAACTATTTCGTTCGTGCCGGAACCCAGGATTGAACCGGGGGCCTTTAGATGATTGTTGCGTAAACAATTTCAGTCTAACGCTCTCCCAACTGAGTTATTCCGGCTGACATCATTTATGAACTGCTATTTTGTAAAGTTGTGTATAGCGATCGTTATTATATGTATATTAATAAACTAATACATTGTACGTTTTCGTACCACTACGCCTTCCAATAAACTTGCTTGCGCGATACGTCGTCAAATATCGTACTACATTGATTCTCCACTAAATGAACAAATTAGAGGAACCACAAAATACAAATATTTTGATTATTTTTTGTTTTTATACAAGACCAACAATTTTCGCGTATTTACCCAGTCCCTGTGATCTATCCCCTGTGATCAGTTGTGGATCAGTTATTAATGAAAACAATTAGCTTTTCATTATTGGCAATAAATGTTGTAATAAATGTAATAGGCACACATGCAGTACTTATTTACACTAATTTACAAAAAAAAAGAAAATCACCACTACGCAAGATATTCTAAAAACAAAAATATATACATTGATCCGTAAAAAAACTTCTCCTCCCATAAGCGAAAAAAAAAACGCATTACATACTAGTCGCCGCTCTCCAGAGCGACGCCAATAATGTTGAAGGAATCATTATTTCATCGTCAAATGAAAGATATACAACGCCTGAAACTACAGAATGTTGCTGCTATGGCCAATCAAGAAGTAGTTCGGCAGCAACTAAACATACACAGCTTTCTCAGAGGCCGACTAAGGTGTCGAAGAGGAGCCAGAGCACGTAATATCTGGAGAAGACCATGGCTGCATTTCGGGAGACGGCGCCAATTTGGCATCTATGATCAGCTCTTGGTTGAGCTAAGCAGTGAAGATCCTGGAACATTTAAGAAATTCCTCCGCGTGCCTACTGAAATGTACGATACAATTTTGGGAAGGCTCGTTATCGCCTCGTGAAGCAACACACTCGGTACAGTGAGCCCTTTGATCCAGGGCTAAAGTTAGCTGCCACACTACGTCACCTGGTTTCTGGTGTCAAGTACTCAGACATTCAGTATTCCTGGCTGAGAATACCCTCTCTGTAGTGGTCAGAGACGTGTGTCAAGCCATATGTGATGAATATGTTGAAGAGGTTATGACAGCCCCCTCCACACCTGAAGAATTGAGACAACTGGCTGATGGTTTCCTCAAGAATTGGAACTTTTAAAATCGCGTTGCTGCTGTTGATGGCACGCACATAGCTATCAGAAAGCCTGCCAGCTCTGGTTCATTATATTATAATTATAAGGGATTCTTCAGCATCATCTTACTGGTCATTGTCGACTCTGACTACAAGTTCGTATGGTGTGATCTGGGTGGTGAGTATTAGTCTACATAAATTTAACTGCATTATTTTGTAATTACATAAATTATATACATTTAGTGTTGTTATCAATGTACAGTTGTATACTGACAATCCTTATCATTTTGTATTTTCAGGATACGGTTCAAGTGGAGATGCCAAGATTTATAATGAATCAGAATTCCTTTAGATGGTGCAGGATGGTTCCATTTGATTTCCCGACCCACAGCCCTTTCCAAATGACACCGTCGACATGCCCTATTTCTTGGTTGGAGATGACAGCTTTCAGCCTTAGCGAGAACATGCAGAAACCCTATGGACATGGAGTCCTGACAAGAGACGAAAGCATCCTGAACTACCGGTTATCCAGGACTAGGACCAGGAGTATCAGAAAATGCATTTGGGATTTTGGCCAACCGATTCCAGGTACGGTAAAGTTCCGCTATTAAGACCAGGCAAAATAATGGTCTCAATAGCGAAGTGGTCTTGATATCGGACCATTTTCCTTCATTAATTAACCATTTGGGACCTAAATATTGTCGAAAACCGCATTTTTTTTCTTCGAAGTGGTCTTAATAGCGGAACTTTACTGCAATAACCTTTTTCAAAACACAATTTCATTTTTATAAGGAATGTTCACGTTAACTTTTAACACATAGCAATTCTGGTCATCTGTAATTTCAGATACTTCTCACAAAGATGAACCACAGCCCATCCACAGTAAGGCTAATTGTAAAGACATACTGCATTCTCCACAACTTGATGAGGATCAGGTACCCCACCATGCAGAATGCACTGGTTAACCATGATGATAGAAGATGCGATCTGGTTCCTGGGGAATGGAGAAGAGGTCGCAACTTGTAGATACCAGGAATGTCAATATCAGGGGCCATAACACAGCAACCAAAAAAGGCAAGATTGTGAGAAACACTCTGAAGCACTGGGTCAACTCTCCAGCGGGTTGTGTGCCATAGCAAGACAGTATGGTGCCACATTAGAGATTGAAATAAAGTGTTACATATTAGTGGAATAAATTAATAAAGAGTATTGTTGTTTTTTTATTGGCCTTATAAAGGACAGTGAAAGTAAAACTAAGACACGAAATTTACGCAAAATCTTTAATGAAAAAGACTTCATGCATAATCAACATGCATAGTCGAGTCGGCAAAAGGTTAGTCTATATGAAAACGCCCGGATGCAGAAACAGCGTTTCGGACATATTCGGCGGTATGCGCATTTATGCGCAAGGTTGCGCTTACATTCGTATCTTTACGCTCTTAATAGCTCCTAATCGCTTAACGAAAGAACGAATATTATTTACGCGACCTAACGCTTTCTAGCGAACTGCAATAACTGTTCGTCACACTTCGTTAATCATTCGCACCAAATAGTTCCTCTACGTTCACCTTTCGTTATAACATTACATAATGCAGCAAATTTTCAAACAATTTCGGCAAGAATTCGCTTGAATTCATAAATTTACCCTTTTCGCCAGGCTTCGTCATAAGGATTCGTCTATGTGTGAGGAGGCTTTTAAACTTTTTGACGAGATAAAATATTTTATCTGTGACATCTGTATATCAGACAGGCTTTACACGACGCGCATTTAACTATAACACACTTTTTATGAACAGAGCACTATAAACTTACAATGTATTGTATAGCATTACGTATTTTCTAAAAGATTCTTTCCAGACATATGTTCATGTCATTATGACCTGATATAACAAAATGATTAACGATACATAAACATGGAACAAACCGATAGTGTATATGTAACTATTTCAAGTTAATCAACTTATATTCGAAACATATAACCTTCAATTTAAAGTGCACATCTCAATGACAAATACTATTCAATTTAAATAAATGAATTGAATCGACGAAAAACAATGTCAAACTAAATTTTATACACAAAGAGGGAATACTGACCATTGCGAATACTTCGAAGTGTCGCTCGTATCGTAGACATGTATTTATTTTCACCACATTCGTTCATGGCTTCCTCATTAGTTCAAGATTGGAACGGAATTTAAGTGTCTCGCGAAGAAGGAATGGTTAGGTCCTGATTGAATTAATTTAAGATTATTTTATTACAAGGCATCAACCTTTGTGTACGATCGTCATCAAAACACGGAAACAAGACCATGGTGTAGAATTTTTTTTACAGAATCTCAATACAGCGTCAATTAAACTGCCTTTGCAATTCCTGAGGTTTTGGATGTTAATATTTGTTAAACTGTACGGTCGAATAACAGACATCATAGTATATATTTAAAATAAATGAATCGAATCTTGAAAAGTTGTACACAAGAGGTTCCCTATTGCATTTTACCGGTAAATCTTAGCATTTCAAGTAATATATTCGAGAAGATATTTTCCTTTAGGGACATTTTTAAAGTGTGTGTATTTTCTCTAAATATAAATGAACGTGAACATCGCAATAAGCTTGACAAAGTGCTGTATTGTTTTGCTTAAAGTTTACTGTATGCCAACAAGTACATAAGAATTATAATAATAATTTTTTATTCAAATCCGATATAACACAATTCTATAATGCGTTAGGTTAAAAAAGACCCATGATCATTTTTCTAATCGTATAAACAAAGTCAATGTCGTCAAACACGTAACATGCACAATGCATATTATTCAATACAACGATGTTCTTAATTACTATGTAAAACAAAAAACTAAATTTAAATAATTTTACGCATATGGGATAGTGACTTCTTTCGAAGCTCGATAATATCCAAGTCGGTCGAACCGACTACAAGATGCTCTGGTCTTATGGAATCTTTAACAAGAGGCCCATGAGGGCCTGAAACTTTCTACTGGCTGGAATCAATAGGGCTCAAGCACTTGATTTTATGAACAATCTGGGTAAGTTTTAAATAAACCGACCCAAAATGTGAAATTTATCGCATAAACAAGAAGAAACGTAAAATTTAACCTTTAAATGCCTCCTTTTCAACAATAAGTTGGACAAATTTTCTTCACTCAATGGGGTTCTGGCCCTTGATGACATAAAACATCTGTTGAAGTTTCAAAAGGATAGAACTTTATATGTAAACAAACAAGAAATGTGTTTGTCGGAAACACTATGTTCCCTTCTGCGCCGCTTTGAATTTTTTTACCTTTGACCTTGAAGGATGACCTTGACCTTTCACCACTCAAAATGTGCAGCTCCATGAGATACATATGCATGCCAAAAATGAAGATGCTATCTTCAATATTGCAAAAGTTATGGCAAAATGTTAAAGATTTTCATTTTTTTCTCAAATACAAGGGGAGATAATTCTGGACTTATAACTCCGATATTGCTCATTTTCAATAGGGTTTGAATCATCATTCAAATAAAGATGTTTGAGAAATGTGTTTGTCGGAAACACTATGTCCCCTTCTGCGCCGCTTTAAATAAAAAATTACCTTAGACCTTGAAGGATGACCTTGACCTTGACCTTTCACTACTCAAAATGTGCAGCTCCATGAGTTGCTATCTTTAATATTGCAAAAGTTATGCCAAAATGTTAAAGATTTTATTTTCTCAAATTCAAGGGGGGGATCATTCTGGACTTATAACTCCGACATTGCTCATTTTAATAGGCTTTGTCTCATTATTAAGATAAATACACTGTGCAAGTTGGGAAATGATTGGATGAAAACTGTGGACTTTATTGCATAAACAAGCCTTATTTCGCAATTTTCTCAAATTAAAAGGGTGACAATTCTGGACTTTTTTCTCTGATCTTACCCATTTTCAATAGGGTTCGAGTATTCATTAATATAAAGACACTGAACAAGTTTGAAAAGAATCGGATGAAAACTGTGGACTTTATCGCGTAAACAAGAAAAAGTCTAACGCACGCACGCACTCACGCATGCACGCACCCAGGGACGGACGACGGAAACCACGCCATCACATAAGCTTTTCAGGCCTTCGGTCAGTAGAGCCAAAAACACAAGCTGACATATTAATTAATCCCACGCATATAAACATACCTCTTAATGTGGTAATTTCAGTATTGCTTTCCACTGACATAAACATTACAGTATATAAATGGTGTTATACCGACAACCTGCGGAAACCTCCGTAAGATAGATCTAATGTCTAGTTTGGTACCATTCAGGTTTGGTACACCCAACGATTGATCAGTCTCCTGACATAAGACTATACAAACGAGCCTTTAACTAGCCCAAATCTTCATGAAAAGGTCATTGTTTACGTGAACATGCTTTGTGTATTGTTACGTATTATCCAAACAACACCTTTCAGAAACAAATCAAGTCGATATAACCCAACATTTTAAAATGGTTTACCGCAGGTACAAATTTACCAAACCAAAATTGAAACAGGATTAATGTCGTTTGCATATTTGTTCAGTTTAAGGGAAATACTCAAACATTTAAAATGGTAGAGGTGTGCAATATAGACCATCATATTATTAGATTGCAACACTTGCTTTAAACCATAAAAAGCCAGAACTTACATATATTGTTTTATTTAATTAATTATTTGATTCACACATAGTGATTTTTTTCAGAATTCTGTGTACTTCAGTTTTAAATACCGAGATATTGTTTATTTAACATGTAGAACATGTATTTATAATTTTTACACGAAGTGGACTTCATATTAACTATGATTGTGTAGGTTGCTCATAAATTAAAGTATTTATATTAATAGTATCATTATCGATCGTAATTAAAGTTATGATAATAATGTGTTATAATAGTGTATAATGTAGTGATTGTTGTCATAGATTTTGTCGATTGCACATTGTTTCATCAGAGCAACATACCCTATGTGTTTATCAGGATTTAGTATGTATGCATTTATCAAATAGTTAGACTTGTGCAGTAATTCCAAATGTCTAAGCACAAAGTACTTTGAATGCCGAACAGTGATCAAATGAGCCGCATTCTGGGAAAACTAGGCTCAATCCATGTGCGTAAAACATTACCCAAGATAAGTCTGGGAAAACTAGGCTCAATCCATGTGAGTAAAACATTGTCAAAGATAAGCCTGGGAAAACTAGGCTCAATCCATGTGGGTAAATTATTGTCCAAGATAAGTCTGGTAAAACTAGGCTCAATCCATGTGCGTAAAACATTGTCCAAGATAAGCCTGGGAAAACTAGGCTCAATCCATGTGGGTAAATTATTGTCCAAGATAAGTCTGGTAAAACTAGGCTCAATCCATGTGAGTAAAACATTGTCCAAGATAAGCCTGGGAAAACTAGGCTCAATCCATGTGCGTAAATTATTGTCCAAGATAAGTCTGGTAAAACTAGGCTCAATCCATGTGCGTAAAACATTGTCCAAGATAAGCCTGGGAAAACTAGGCTCAATCCATGTGCGTAAAACATTGTCCAAGATAAGTCTGGGAAAACTAGGCTCAATCCATGTGCGTAAAACATTGTCCAAGATAAGTCTGGGAAAACTAGGCTCAATCTCGTGCGTAAAATATTGTCCAAGATAAGTCTGGGAAAACTATGCTCAATCCATGTTCGTAAAACATTGTCCAAGATAAGTCTGGGAAAACTAGGCTCAATCCATGTTCGTAAAACATTGTCCAAGATAAGTCTGGGAAAACTAGGCTCAATCCATGTGCGTAAAACATTGTCCAAGATAAGTCTGGAAAAACTAGGCTCAATCCATGTTCGTAAAACATTGTCCAAGATAAGTCTGGGAAAACTAGGCTCAATCCATGTGCGTAAAACATTGTCCAAGATAAGTCTGGGAAAACTAGGCTCAATCCATGTGCGTAAAACATTGTCCAAGATAAGTCTGGGAAAACTAGGCTCAATCCATGTGGGTAAAACATAGTCCAAGATAAGTCTGGGAAAACTAGGCTCAATCCATATGCGTAAAATATTGTCCAAGATAAGTCTGGGAAAACTAGGCTCAATCCATGTGGGTAAAACATAGTTCAAGATAAGTCTGGGAAAACTAGGCTCAATCCATATGCGTAAAATATTGTCCAAGATAAGTCTGGGAAAACTAGGCTCAATCCATGTGCGTAAAACATTGTCCAAGATAAGTCTGGGAAAACTAGGCTCAATCCATGTGCGTAAAACATTGTCCAAGATAAGTCTGGGAAAACTAGGCTCAATCCATATGCGTAAAATATTGTCCAAGATAAGTCTGGGAAAACTAGGCTCAATCCATGTGGGTAAAACATAGTCCAAGATAAGTCTGGGAAAACTATGCTCAATCCATATGCGTAAAATGTTGTCCAAGATAAGTCTGGGAAAACTAGGCTCAATCCATGTGGGTAAAACATAGTCCAAGATAAGTCTGGGAAAACTAGGCTCAATCCATATGCGTAAAACATTGTCCAAGATAAGTCTGGGAAAACTAGGCTCAATCCATGTGGGTAAAACATTGTCCAAGATAAGTCTGGGAAAGCTAGGCTTAATCCATGTGCGTAAAACATTGTTCAAGATAAGCCTGCCCAGTCTGCTTAGGGACGGAACTTTTCAATTTAACTTGATTTTTGTTAATAAGAAACATCCATTTTAGAAAACGGAAAGTGGCGTCCATCCTGTGCGGGAACAAAAATAGTTATTAAAACAAAAACAAAAAATTAGTTATTGTTTGGATCACTACGTATCAATATCGAACAAATAGATGTCGAATTAGTGAAGCGTTTTTGTGTTAAATCTATTGTTGGTTCTTGAATGATATTGCTTAAATGAAATTATCGATAGAGATGTTCTGTAAAAGATCACGTCGTACTTTAACTTTTAAATACCATCGAACATGTCAACTTCTTCAATTGATAATGTTTCTAATATATATAACATAATATATATATTTTTATAGTATTTGTTAAGTGTAGAACACTAACAGGCAACTTATTACGTCACTCTTTCTAAATTCATTCCAGAAGTGGTCAATCCGGTTTGACCCCCACACTTAACTGTCAAACGCAGGCGAAATATCACTTTCTTACGTAACTGATTCGAGGAAGCAACTCGTTTGGGGAGCACATTTTCGCTGAAATGACATGTGACGCAAAATATTCCAAGCAGTTTTTTTCCACTTTCATCGTTTTCCAGAGAGCTTAATTGTGTATATTGACTAAAGATTATCGTTCGACACACACTTGTAAAACATTTTGTTTGGAAGCAAATCATGCTTTTAACTGATAATTAAGCAGTAGACTTGGTTATATATTACCATTACTAAATGCACAATTCGTTGGCAGTATAATTTATGCTTCAAAGGTTAGGAAAATTGAAAATATGTTAATTGATATAGTAGCAATACCAACACAATGACCCGCTTGTGTCACTTCCATTCTCATGCATATGAAATGCACTGGGAACGCGTCAGTTCCGAAATATGATTGTGCTGTGAAGAAAATACAATGTACGATAAATGATCATACTTATTTGTGAGAATTACAAGTATAGAGCTTTGCTATGATTTTTATTATTCTTGTTATGTTTGATATTTTGGTTGTGTTATCATGCTCTTTTGCGTTTTATTTATCAATCTAGAGGCTTAAATACGCTAACGCAAGCGATCTTCGACAACTAACTTCCTCACGAATTCTAAGTTTCCCGTCAATACACATTGATCCACAAAAGGAATTTCAATGTTTCACAAAAGCATAACAATATAATTATTACTATGCGTTAATTACCTGGAAATGTAAATCTTTAGAATTGTTTTTTTGTAAAGATGCAAAACACCGACAAAAACTACATCTATATATGTATGTATTTTTTAACGGATTATACAGACACTTTACATTATAAATCAATATTTTGTTTTAAATAAAGCAACATCTTATTTTAATTTTGAGTAAAGTATTGGATAGAAAGGGTAAAGCAAATGAATCACATTCTATCAAAACAATGCTATATACATCTACATGTTAGCGAATTGTCGTTCTATATAATCTGTGTAGTCCGCATATGCTTATCTGAGACGATACTTTAAATGTGCAAGATTTTTTTTAAAAGTAAGTTTCATCTGAACACAATTTAACATAAAGCGGAACATTTGGTCGCTAATTAGCCTGTGCGGATAATCGGCGCAGGCTAATATTGGACGACACTTGATGCACATGCAGAAAAACCGAATGTATCCAAGAACAAGACTCAAATGAAGAAAGTATGAGAAAACAAAAAGTTACAATTAAATACATGTACCATTGCCTTCAGGAATTTAACATGTGTTGCGTTTATGTCCATGTGATCTTCACAAATGCACACCTAGTTACGTGTATAAACTATCGTGTGCATTTGAAAGTAACCATGCTGTAAATAATTTATAACGCCATTAGTAAGGTATTAAACGAGTAATACGATATTTTGATTTCTGTTCGTTTTTCTTCAGCCATAACCAACGTTTAAAAAAATGGAACCGCTCAAAGATGTATTCAAAGACATCAAATTATGCATTCCCTCAATATTTTTCACTATATCTTAACCATTTACCTAATTTACACAAATTTCACTCGTATATATACAAATATTAAACATGCCCACCTTATTTGTTACGTATTGATATATTATTTCATTATAATTGCATCAATTATAGTAAACAAAGTGAAAGAGGTAGAAAAGAAAAGTACATGTATAAGCATTTTTTTTAAAGTTTTTATAAGGTCATCTTCAATTTCATAAGCATATAAGTTTATATCATATGTTTGTTTCATCGATTTACGGCTACGTCAACAATTTAAACATTCCTGACGAAAACCTTATTCAATAGTTTTATAAATTGTGATGTTTGTGCTTGTGTGTGTGTGTGTGTGTGTGTGAATAGGTTTGTTGTTATGGTAAGGTTTTAGTTCAGGTACATTTATACTGACTAGGAATTGATTTTAATACTATTCGTTTTTTCACTCAACGTTTAGCCCCACTGAAATTACAAAATTCACTCTAAATAAAATTGATGCAATACATTATATTGACCAGACGTTTTCCCCAAACTCGAATGTTTAAAGCGTTCATAACAATGTTATTTTATTGTTGCTATAACTGGGTCACAGACTGGTCGACTTATACAATCATCTACGTATTATTTCCACTGGTTGAGACACTGCTATCGAATTAAATAAAACGTTTATTGCCCTTGTCATGTCTCATCATCTTAAGAGGAGATAGAATAACATCAATTATGTATAGCCTATAGTATTAAGTCACTCCATCCGCTTCTAGATATAATATAACCGTTCATTTTATATTTATTTCAGCTTCATCTATTTAAAAGATATTAACATTGCCTTGTCATTCACAAATATGTGTAAAGGTTTGACCAATTGAAATGATGTAAGTATGGGATAAAGACACATACTGTACAAATAATTAATTGTGCGAATTAAAACCCACGCACAATTGTGTATAATTGTGAGAAGGAAATATATAAACATATTAGCACATACGAGTGTAATTCAGGTCCACATGTCTACATGTATTTATCAAATATTAGTTTTTCTACGTTCAAGACTTATTCGACCACTGACGCAAATAATGTAAGCTTTGCAAATTATGGATAACAACGTTGCTATCAAAATGTTAACAGTTATTTGTTCTGCACAATAACAGGTAGTTCGGCTATGAAACAGAATACATGTTTACTGATATGTTATACTTTACTGTCATATGTGCTGTGTTCAGACAAGTCTATAACATGTATTTCCTTTTAGTTCTTTCGCACACAAAAATGCTTGTAATGTATTTGAATTAAAACCTGCGTGCGTAGGTACAAATGCAATATCGTCATCACCGGTATGTATGTAATGCAAATATTTTGTATGATCATAACTTACGGAACTTGACTTCTCCAGTATTGTTTTACGACAGAAACAACAGGTTGTCTACATATTTACTTTACCACTTTGGGCAAATAAATCTAACCTGTTTTATTGGAACAATCAATGAATCACAAAACATTATCTTAAAAAAAATATCCCAAATAATATGTTATATCCACAGCAGTTTGTGCTCTAAGTAATATCTTACTCGTTGAAGATATGCATGCTTGTTACAAATCATAGTGACTTACAGGTTCATTTAAGCAAATACATTTAGTTGACATTTAAATGAAAACACTTACGTACGTAATTTGAAGTGGTATTGTTGATAGTTAGCATAATTCATCAGTATGAAATGACGCTGTGTCTTCAAAATGTTAAGTGTTCGAGCTATCTCTAACAAACACGTATTTAAACAATGTGATTAATTCAAGTGTGCGCTGAAGGTTGTGGCGTAATAGAAATGCCGAGTTTCACGCTCTGGAATACTCATTTAATTAAGGTTAAACTTGAACGTGTTAATATCAGACCCATATTATAGTATTATATTATAATTAAATGTATACAAGTTTCATATTTCAAAATTGATGAGATTCTATGCAAAATGTTGTTGATTTAGAGATATATTTTCTGTCAATCTCAAATGTCAGCTTTGCCATTTTTGTTATATTGTGTTGGGTTTAAAACAATATAAGTTATCAAATTGTTCAAAGGGTTATGCTCTGTTTCTAATTGTTTTTTGAGTATGTTATTTAAGAGGCAATTTAATTGTTAGATACTATCAGTTAAACGAGACGGGTAATGTGCATATAAAAATAAATTGTTAAAACATAATACAGCAGTGATTGATCTTGTATTTTCTAATGCCATTCAAGTCACAACATACATTCTGTTTCCTTATCGCTTCCAAGCTTTGACAAAAACGAGCATGAACCATTTAAAAACCTATTACATAATTTATTGAAAAGTGGTATTTTGTGTTGTCACGGAACACACAAATCTTGAAGAAGTTTGAAGAAGTGATATACAAACACGGAACAAAGCAATATACGCGCACAAGCTGTAGTGAGCCTCTGCTTAATACACATTTGTTTGCTTTGAGATTAAATTATTTTACATTAACATCATTTGAAATGCAAATTAACTTCTTTTATGGATTTCAATACTTTAAACCTGGTAGTACTAGTGTGCTTACTTTTTTTTATGTTGATATTATCGTTACGGTTGCAAGAAATTTACATTTCTAACTCGGTCACAGATGTGTATTGTAGTCGAAAACTAAAATATCTAAATTTGCCTGTTTTGGTTGATAATTAAACCATTGTGTGCATGAACACATGAACGGTGTGTTTTACGACATTTGCTCATAGTGTCTAACAATGATTGCTAAATAAAGCTTAGCTTTTTCAATAACATTGATTTTTTTAAATACCCTCAGTGGTTAAGAAATCGGTAGAACAGAACTTTTATAACTAGCGGTCATCTTACGTTCAACCGAATCTTTCGAGGGGCATCTGTCCGTTCCACGAATATTCTATTGATTTCAATATTTATGTAACCAGTGATAGGGAAAATGCATCGTTTTGATTGATTATTTTTATTTATAGTCTGGGGAATTGGCGAGGATACAAGTAAGAAATAATGTATTTCTCATCTTGTTACACTGTATTCATACTAAAAAGTAAACATAATTTAAGCTTATTGTTTACGAATTTGTATTTCATCTTGTTATAGTAAACACTGTATACATATTTACAAGTACAAAAATATCTCTGCAAAATAATAACGATTTGTTCTATATTTTGAAAGATTGGATTAATTGATCCATATCTACATTATGTTTGTTATAACGGCTCCCTGTATGTTTGCATCGAATTCCATTTATCTTGTCTTAAAATAGTCTAGCTTCATCAACAAAACAGGATTTTTGTTAAGTATAGCAATATAAAAAGGGATTTCTATAGAGTGATCGAAATTAGTTGATATGGTAGTATAAACAAATCGGAGCTCTATAAAATATGTACTGACCAAAGTACAGCTTAGGCTTTTATCACACATATTTTCTTCACGATTCTGAATAAGAGTAATGGTAAATGTGTACATTTAATTGAACACGTTACGAATATTAATAACTGTAGCTAATAATCTAGTTTTTATTTTCTTGGCGCGCCCAGTTTCCATTAATGCGTTTGTCACTTGGCCCGATAATGTGAGTCGCGTTTAGAAAAAACTGGGCATAATGCATTTGCGTAAAGTGTCGTCCTAGATTAGCCTGTGCAGTCCGCACAGGCTTGTCAGGAACGACACTTTCTGCCTATGCTTGATTTTCGGTATGGAGGGATTTCCTTGAAACTAAAAACATAAAAG